>NC_084742.1:21443938-21543938 GCF_033978785.1 Entelurus aequoreus | reverse complement strand
TAGCACGATGCCACAGAGTTTTGAGGGAGCGTGCAGTTGGCATGCTGACTGCAGGAATGTCCACCAGAGCTGTTGCCCGTGAATTGAATGGCCATTTTTAAATGGGTGTAATTTGGAATTTTGTGTGGTGTTTAGGGATTTTTTTATAATGTCCACATCGTTCAGTGGGCAAGTTGTGTGTTTTGTATCACATGTACTAACTTTCTGTGTTGGATTTTGATTAACCAGACCATGGGTGGGAAAGGCTGCCTGAATTGTACCTATATAATGCTTCTATGCACCACAATTTATTGTGATGCTTATGGTCAGTGACCAACAATAATGCTAGGCTCGGGTGTCAACATCCATGATAAAGAAGATGTCAGTAAAACCTCAATTAGGGGACCTGCCTTGGACCGGATTACAAACGCTGGCGGCCGAGGCCCATAGTTTGGGGACCCCTGTACTAGAGCATCTTTGACTTGGAGCAGGTTCTTAAAAACAGCCAAGCGCTTGTGTCCCAAAGAGAATCTTTAGTTGAATAGCTCTACACTGGTTGCAAATAAACGTGATGTATAAACCTAAAATGTGCTGCACTGCGATTTATGTTTCTTTTATGGATCTCAGCAGATTAGGAAAAAAACAGTATCTAAATATCACTGGCTTCTGTAGAAATAATACACTTGGCCAATAAACAGCAGGAACAGCTATCATAGTGGAGACAAAATAACAAGATACGTTTTTTTGTTTTTTTTACAACGACTCCGCTAAAGTTACTTTATGGTGCATAAAAGTCATTTTGCTTCATTACATTTTTGCTGCAGCCTACTTCTTTTTCTTCTACCATATTAGCCAATAACATACTTGCCAACCTTGAGACCTCCAATATCGGGAGGTGGGGGGTAGGGGGGGCTTGGTCGGGGGTAGGGGGGGGCCGTGGTTATTTACAGCTATAATTCACCAACTCGAGTATTTCATATATATATATATATATATATATATATATATATATATATATGTATGAAATACTTGACTTTCAGTGAATTCTAGCTATATATATATATATATATATATATATATATATATATATATATATATATATATATATATATATATATATATATATATATATATATATATATATATATATTTTATTTACATAGAAAAAAAATAATACTTTAATTTCAGTGTTCCGGTGGCTATCCATTAGATGGCAGTATTGTCCTGTTTAACTTCTCCGTTCATGATGAGTATATCATTTCGGCCACCGTGTTCAATGGAGAAGTCTGTTCTACAAAATTTACAGGCAACATACACCTTCCCCTTCGAACTGTCCTGGATGAACTGAAATTCTTGTTTCCATTTGTTTTGGAACTTGCAAGCGTATTTCTTAATCTTGCTCGTCGACGGCGTCGCCATGTCTGTAACTTCCTCGTTCTTCTGCTTTGTCTCCTTGTTGTGTGCGCAGTTGTGCACTCTACTCTCTAAAAGCCCTAGATGCTATGACGTCATTGGGCAGGCAAGCTGTTTATATTGTGGGAAAGCGGATGTGAGAACAGGCTGTCCCCACTCAGTCTCAGGTCTGCATTGAGCTGGAGGGGGCGTGGCCTCCAGCTCCGGCTGAATACCGGGAGTTTGTCGGGAGAAAATCTCTGCCGGGAGGTTGTCGGGAGAGGCGCTGAATACCGGGATTCTCCCGCTAAAAACGGGAGGGTTGGCAAGTTTGGCCAATAATCCACTACATCTGAATGTTCTGAACTCCTGTCTTATTTACTGTACTAGCCTTTAAATAGACCCCCCCTTTTAGACCAGTTGATCTGCCGTCTCTTTTCTGCTCTGCCCCCCTCTCCTGCGTGGAGAGGTTAATAGATGACCACAGATGACCCCGCTAGCTGTTCAAAGTCGGGACCCGGAGTGGACCACTCATCTGTGCATCAGTTGGGGACGTCTCTGCGCTGCTGACTTGTCTCCACTTAAGATGATCCCCTGCTGGCCCCACTATGGACTGCACTCTCACACTATTAACTAGATCCACTCGTCATCCATTGCACCGCTCGCCCAAGGGGTGGGGGCCCCCACATATGCGGTCCCCTCTGAAGTTTCTCATTGTATCCCATTGGGTTGAGTTTTTTTCTTGCCCTGATGTGGGATCTGAGCCGAGGATGTCGTTGTGGCTTGAGCAGCCCTTTGAGACATGTGATTGAGAGCTATATAAATAAACTTTGATTGATTGATTGATACTGTATATTATTGTCTAGTAAATTCTAGGTTCCTTTTAAGAGAGCAATCTTCTGTGAGTACTTCGACAAACCCTCAGCTAAGATAACAGCGCAAACAAGACATACTAATTTGTCTTGAGTGCTCTACGGATTCAAACCATTTTGCCGAGATTATCAACAAAAAAAAATGCAGAAAAACTTGAAGCGCCGACTCACCAGTCCAAGCTTCAATGTCGTCACCTTTCTAACCGCAATCGCACAAATGCTTTATTACTGCACAGTGTTTTTCATTTATTCACACATTCCCAAGCTGTCTTTAAAATCAATCACTCTACAGTATATGTATTTGTGTGCTCCATCTGTCCACTAACAAAGATTTTACTATCTGTATTCATGCTGCTTCGTCTGGAGGGCAGCCGATTTTGCACAACAACTCATATCCAATAAAAGAAAAACACACACAAGCTCCCGCTTATTAAGCGCAACAAATTAGATTACAGGGCTGTCTGTGTGTTTACCAAACCTCTGCACCCCTCCCCCCCCGACTAACCATCCACTGTTAGCGGCAGGCCGCAAAATAAATGAATTAATTATAGTGGCAGGTTGTAATGCATTGTGGGACAATACAAATATTTTTTGTCTATGTGTCCGACTCCAACTTGAAGGCAGGACTCATTGGAGTCTGTCCCTTAAAGGAAGGGTGCCAGAAAGTATTGCGTTGTGCTTCATACTTACACTACCGGTTGAAAGTGTTACAACACCTCATTTATGGCAATTTGTACTATAACTGCATCCAAACATTTCACTGGTACTTCAAATTAAATTGGGAATACATTTCCTTTATGATTTTTTCTTTACAGTATACTAGGGTTGTACGGTACACCGGTATTGGTATAGTACCGCGATACTAATTAATCATATTCGGTACTATACCGCCTCTAAAAAGTACCGGTCCCACACCCCCCGTCCCCTCCGTCGTCGTCACGTCGTGACATTGCTGGTTTACGAGCAGAGGAGCATGTTCGGCAGCGCACAATCACGGAGTACTTTCAAACAGACAATGTGTAGACAGAAAGGGGAGAACGGACGCATTTTGGCCTGAATACTAACGATAAAGGTGAAGTTATAACACTGAAATTCCCCCAAGAAGATGTGCTTTAAGACATGGCTAACTTGCTAGCGACTAAACTCCAGCCCCATTCGGCAGTGTTTTAGCTACTTCTAAATCACTAATCCTCGCCTCCATGGCGACAAATAAAGTCAGTTTCTTACAAGTATCAGCCCTGCAGGACGAAGAATAGCTAAACATGTTTCACTACAAGCCATAGCTCACTGGCATCAAAATGTAAACAAACGCCATTAATAGGTCTACACCTAACATCCACTGTAATGATACCAAGTACTGTAGCGTATCTAGTCGATACTACTATGATTACGTCGGTAATTTTTGGCATCACAACATCTTCTTTCGTATTTATAAAATCTATGTTTATAAACTCAGGAAATATGTCCCTGGACACATGAGGTCTTTGAATATGACCAATGTATGATCCTGTAAGTACTTGGTATCGGGATTGATACCCAAATTTGTGGTATCATCCAAAACTAATGTAAAGCATCCAAACAACAGAAGAATAAATGATTATTACATTTTAACAGAAGTGTATATAGAACAAGTTAAAAGAGAAAGTAAGCAGATATTAACAGTAAATGAACAAGTAGATTAAAAATTCATTTTCTACCACTTGTCCTTAATAATTTTGTCAAAATAATAGAATGGAAACTGACACAATATGTTACTGCATATGTCAGCAGACTAATTAGGAGCCTTTGCTTGCTTACTCACTAATAAAATACAAGTTGTCTTGTATGTTCACGATTTCATTTAAGGACAAACTTGCAATAAGAAACATATGTTTAATGTGCCGTACGATTTTTTGTTAAAATAAAGCCAATAATGACATTTTTTGTGGTCCCCTTTATTTAGAAAAGTATCGAAAAGTACCGAAAAGTATTGAAATACATTTTGGTACCGGTACCAAAATATTGGTGTCGGGACAACACTACAGTATACATCACCACAATAGAATAAAACATCAATCAATCAGCATGCAATTGATGTGTTGACTTTCAACTTCAGTAAAAGAGCTGTGACAAAAATGTCATTTATAATTTAGAAATTAAAAGTCAACTGTAACTCTCCAAATGATCTGTGACCTTACTGTCGCTAAGTTTACAACAACAACATTCACAGCAAAGGATGTAAAAAGTGTGGTTACATTTTCAGTACCTCTCAAATTCACACTATCTGCCTCCCGTACAGCCTGGTGGGTGCCAATGTTCCTGATAGTGCCGTGCTGCAAGAGCGACATGACACCTTTAACTCTCTGCAAACGAAGCACCTGGAGGTATTGATGTGGTTGCAGGCGACTTTAACCACGTACAACCGACGGACACCCTGCCTAGATTCCATCAGCATGTCACCATTCCTACACATGGGGCATTCCTAACACGAACATACAGAGCCCTCCACCGCCCCCAGCTCAGCCTTTCTGACCACGTCTGTATTCTGTGCAGAGTGTAAATGTGCAGCTGAGATAGGCTCCAGCACCCCCCCCCCGCGACCCCGAAAGGGACAAGCGGTAGAAAATGGATGGATGGATGAATGATGTAAGTGTGTGGCCCAGTGATGCAGCCTCTGTGCTCTATGACTGCTTTCAGTGCACAGACTGGCATATGTTAAGAGCAGCAGCAGTATGTAGTCTGAAGCTAATATTTCAGAATTACTCATAAAGTACTGAATTACTGTAACTATAAAAGTCGGTAAAGAAGGAGCAAGGCCGCTTATCCTACCACTATTTTTGGAGAAGACCCCAGGGGTGAGCTCGCCCGACAATTTAATAAGCAAGACACACGTACGGTGCACTTTATTGGATGTCCTTAGCACAGTGTTCAGCTAATAATTGCACAAGTTGACAACCCAAAAGACCAGATTTGTCATTTTTCAAGCTAGCACACAAAGCAAGATAAGTTAAAGCAAGATAAGTATGTGATATACATACAGATTTACAGATTTTGTAACACTGGACAGTGGCCAAGACAAATTGTGCAAACTCAGTGCAGTTATACACACTAATTTGTTTTATCATATGATAATTTTAATCATAGATTATTCAACATTTGAAAAAAAATGCTTAATTTCAACTAAAATAACACAGTAAGATAAGTGTGAAATGTACTTGCTCGCTTCAGGGTCCATTTTAAAGTTTGATTATTCGTTTTTAAATGTCTAAATGGCCTCACGCTTTCTTATCTATCTGACCTGTGTTTACCGTATCAACCTTTTCATTCATATTTTACTTCAATGTTATGTCGATTGATTTATTTTTATTTTATTCCTTTGTTTGATTTTTTATGAATGAAATTAATAAATGAAATGAACTGAACTAAACCCTCGCGGATCCTGAGGTCCTCTGGCACTGGCCATTTAGCTTTACCAAATACCAGGACAAAGACCCAAGGTGAGGCGTCATTTAGCCACTATGACCCCCACCTGTGGAACAGCCTGCCAGAGAGCCTCAGGACTGCGGAGAGCGTTGAAATAAAATTTAAAAAAAAAGGCTAAACACACACCTTTTAATTGGGCGTTTAACTAATCATCTGCTTTTTTATTATTTTTGTAATTTTTTTTCTATCTTAATCATTAATATTTTTACTAATATTCTCTCAATCTTACCTTTTTATTAACTTATTGATGTAATAACCATTCTTGCCAACCCTCCCGAATTTTCCGGGAGAATCCCGAAATTCAGCGCCTCTCCTGAAAACCTCCCAGGACAAATATTCAATCCGAAAATCTCCCGATTTTCAGCCGGAGCTGGAGGCCACGCCCCCTCCAGCTCCATGCGGACCTGAGTGAGGACAGCCTGTTTTCACGTCCGCTTTCCCACGATATAAACAGCGTACCTGCCCAATCACGTTATAAAATCTACGGCTTTTAGAGAGTGCACAACTGCGCACACAACAAGGAGACGAAGCAGAAGAACGAGGAAGATACAGCCATGGCGATGCCGACGACGAGTAAGATGAAGAAATACGCTTGTAATCTCCAAAACGAATGGAAACAAGAATTTCAGTTTATCCAGGACAGTTCGAAGGGGAAGGGGTATGCTGCCTGTAAATTTTGTAGAACAGACTTCTCCATTGAACACGGTGGCCGAACGGATATACTCACTCATGAACGGTCAGCGAAGCACAAAGCGGCGGCAGCGCAGCACAGCCCAGTATTATGGGCCACCTCGCTAAATGGAGACCCGAGGGTGTAAATTATGCCGAGACAAAGATGGCTATGCTGATAGCTGGAAACAACATCCCGTTCTCATTTGCGGATGTTTTCAATAAATCCGTGAAGGATATGTTCCCGGATTCAGAGATTGCTCGCCAGTACGCAAATGGCAGAACAAAGGCTACTCAAATAGTGAAAGGTAAGTGTTGTTGTTTTTTTTAGTAAGTAAGCAGCAAGCACAGTACAGTTAGTAGAACAACTGTGTTTTCATTACATTTCATTAGTATGTATGTAGTATATAAGGCTGTGCTTCTGGCTGCAAAGCATTGCACTTTCAAGTAAAACAATGAATAGATGACTGTTATGTGTGTGTATATGTGCAAATAAATGAACACTGAAATTCAAGTATTTCTTTTATTTATATATATATATATATATATATATATATATATATATATATATATATATATATATATATATATATATATATATATATATATATATATATATATATATACATATATATATATATATATGAAATACTTGACTTGGTGAATTCTAGCTGTAAATATACTCCTCCCCTATTAACCACGCCCCCAAATCAATAGGGCTGTTTGTGTGAGAGTTTGCATGTGTGTGTGTGTGTGTGTGTGTGTGCGTGTGTGTGTGTGTGTGTGTGTGTGTGTGTGTGTGTGTGTGTGTTCTCTTCTCTTCTTCTATTGTTATTTTTCTGTTTTGTTTTGTTTTGTACAGCACGTTGTCTGCCACGTACCTGTACATGAATAGTGCTATATAAATAAAGTTTCATTTGATTTGATGATAAATCCTTGAAAGGCTTGGAAATACTTACTTATTGCTATAAATGAGATGTTCTAAAACTTTTGACTGATAGTGATTGTAGATCAAAGGAAGGATGGGTGCCACAGGAGCCTACTCAGCTGTACAGTCACCGGTACTCGTCTTTAGAGAAATGGCCTATCTGGAATCCCTGGAATAAATCCATGCAAGTCGTGGGAAGATACAAACACCACTGAACCTGAGATTCAAACTAAGAACTTCCTGACTGCAAAGTGGCACAAGCATCCTTCTGACAACCACCACGATCCGGATACACCCTGGATTGGTTCCCAGGACTTGTTGCCAGCACAACAGACTCTTACCTGTTTTTGCCAAAGACCGTATTAATAACGAAGACAAAACCTGGTCAACCGACGCTTATCTACCATGAACAGTGAGAATCACGGGCACCCGACAAAAAAATTAAACATAAAAAAAAAATAATTGTGGAAGTCTTGGCAGTTTAAAATGGGCCATGTTCAAAGCTCCTTTCACCGTGTAATTAACGGCAGTCTTAGTATTTGCGCCACTAGATCCGTGATAATTCCATGTTCACGCCGCCATAATCAGCCAATCACATTTTGCTCCCGGACCTTCACGATGTAAACCTGGTAATTATGCGGAGGTAGTTAAACATGGAGGCATCATCACAGAGCTACATGGAGGTAATGTGGTTGATACGGAGTACAAGGTGGAGGACTACACCGCCTTTTAGGTATGATGCCTTTCTGTGGTACCATCGCGCCAATCTGCATTGGGGCTGTATTCAAAACATGTTGCACAAGGCTTTCCGCTATCGTTGGGACGGGGTTTGGGAAACGTCATGAACTGCCATCCAAACCGGCAATGTGTGAACTCCCTTTGGTGCCGCAATATAACAGGTTTTCACACAAGGAAGCCTAATTAGACCTGCTGACTGGAATATGTTTGTGTCAGAGTGGATAGCCCAGTAGTTGGAAGCACTGTTATGTATTAGGAGGAACATGAGTTCAAGGCCTCTTTAGGGCATGTATATCTTTTTTTTATCTTAATCCCAGCTGCATTTGGGCTGAATGCAGGTTGCACCCTGGACAAGCTGCCACCTCACCGTAGGGCCGACACAGACAACCATAGGTTCAAGCCACCCCTGCGGTAGAAGATGGATGGAAAATAAAATCCCTTATTTTACCCATTTTTCTGGGATATTTATTTTAGTATTTTAAAATGCAAATGCTGACGGGTATGGCCAGACAACACAGAGTACCTGGACTACCCGGAGTACCCACAGCAAAGCCCAGTTCTGAGTTCCTACAACTTTGGGAGTATTGTATAGTTGGCCTGTTTAGTTAGGACCATGATAGCAACTCAAAACGTCCTAAAAGGATTCTCCTCCTTGTATCCCGACCCGGAAACATGCAGTAAGGTATGTAAGAAGATGAAAACTTACCGAGTCGGTTGTCCAGTACGCCAAAATCCAACGAGTACTTCACAACGTGGTAATTGTTCCAAACGTAGAGCAGATTGTCTCTTGGATTGTAATCCACGGCTGCGATGTACTGATAGGAGTTGGGGAAGGGGATATCCAGGAAGCCATCTTTACTGAGCTCCGTGTTGTAGATGTAGTCAATCTTGTTCCCCGTGGCTTCGTTGTCGTCATCCTCATACACCGACTTCACCACATACAGGATCCCGCAAATCATGAAGGCATTGGACGCCGAGCGCTTATCATACGCCGTGTCCCAGGTGCCCTCCACCCGCAGCGTGTACGGGTTGAGCTGGCTGATGACGATGCGCCCGTTGTTCTGCTCGGTGGCGTAGATCACCCACAGGCCGTTCTCGTCCACGGCCAGGTCAATGTCCGACTTCCCCCCCCAGCGATATGGCGACGTGTCGTGGTAGTTGGCGTTGGCGATGATGGCCTCGCCGCTCTTGATGCGAGTCCGCAGGTCGAACTTCACAATGTTGCGTGTGCGCTCCTTGTTGAAGAAGAGCGCGCCGTCGTACACCACGAAGCCAGTGCCGTCGACGCGATGTGGGAGTTTATATGTCGTCGTCGGCCTTCCGGCAATGAAGTCCTCCTTAGAGGAGTACTCGGTCAATGTATCCGTGCGGTAGGGCGTCCATGGCATGTAGTAGATCTTATCGGAGGCTTGAAGAGGGTCTTTGCACCACGCCCCAGACTGGTGGTCCGATTCAAAGAGGTGTTCGCTCTGGTAGACCCTGCGCAGAAGCCCTGGGCACAGGAATACTGAGGAGCCAAAATAGAGGAAAAACAAAAACGGAGTTACATTGGCAGGTAGCGGCTTATAAGCTTTTTATATTTGGGAACAGCCAGGCTTGACGTGATGACAGTTTACTTTAGCTGCAGATCCGTCAAGAGGTTAAAAAGCAGAAAAATGTGTGTAATCTCTAAATATGTTTGTATACCCTGCAGGAGAAAGACAAATGCTGTCCCCATTGACACATTTGCTCAGCGGTAGTTCCACTGGAGGCTGCATTGGGGGATGTGTACTGAGGGACCTTGACGAACTTGTAAAATGTGTCTTTTTTAAAGGGACGCTCCACTCAGAATACTAACAATGTCCTAAACGTATGCTGTAAATGTAAAAATGCTATAGTCAGAATACAATAATATATTTTTATGGATTATATTTTACGGTTTTCGCTATTCTTTATTTTCTACAGCTAATAAAAAGCTAAACACATTTTCATTATATTCTGATGATGAAAGTAAAAAGTAAAGCAGAGAACCTGCTATTTTTCGACATATTTAAATCTTTAAACTGCACACTTTCCTCAAATCCATTGTATTTGCCGTACAGTGTTCGTCAGAAGTATTCGTCGTAAACAGTTCTACGTTCAAGAGGAGATAAAAACATAACGTAAATAGTTCATATGAAATAGGTAAGTACATTAAATTAATTATCAAAATTACCATATGGTCTACATCAAAATATTTGTTTTTATTTAGGAAAATCTGAAATATATATATGAATATTTTACGAATACATTTCAAAGGATACTAAAGTAAATATTATTATTATTAATTATAGTTTATATTTTTGTAATTCTTTTGGACAGACTTAATTGTTATGGGTATTTTTCCAACACACAATGCAGTGCACAGCCAATCAATAATAGCCCATAGCTGAAGTACATCTGTGACATTTAATGCTTGGTCTTTTTCAGAAGACAAAAGGTGAAATGCAACTAAGCCATTCGTGGGAATGTTGTTTGTGTCCTTAAAAAACACCGTTTTATTGTCAGAACTCAGTCACTTTAACAGCGTGTGAATAAGCTGATAAGGTATGAATATTGCCGCTATGATCTCTCCTTTGTATTGATTAGCAAGACCCTGAAGGTTATAGCCATCATCATGTTAGAGCTATAATCAAAATATGCTGACAGCTTATTGGACAAGCTATTGATCAGCCTATATAGTGTGAGCTTTAATGGTATGCGGCTGATAAGGCTCAGCTCGGAGAAGCAAAAAGGGTAAAAAAACAAAAACAAAAAAAACATCCAAGGGAGATTTACTCTATTCATGTCAAAATATTTACATTGAATGGTATTCATACTACTACTACTACCACTAATGATAGTAATAATAATAATAGTGGTAATAATAATAATAATAATAATAATAATAATAAAGACAATTATTGGCATTTAGTTACCTTTTTGCTCCACTTCTGTTTTGAAGCATGATGGGAAGAAAGAGAGGAAAAAGACAGATTAATACATTAAAATCAATAATCAAAATACAAAAGAATCTGCAACACTTACATCCACAAACAAGTATTCCAAAAATGTATGTTCTTGAACAATTTTTTGAAGCAAACACGTAATGAACCTTTCCCATGTAAGAATCAAATAGTCAAGGAAATACAGCATTAGTTGGAATCACAATATACATAGAGCTCCAGATTAAAATTTTAGACATATAGTAAAACGCTCCCATAGTTGAATCACAATTACTGCTCAGACCAGGAAATACACCAAAGCCGAAAAAGACAAGGTGCAATATAGTTGATGTTTTGACTAAATACCTTAAGATGAACACCAAATATGTCCTAACTTTACCTCATATCATTATCACATAACAGAACTGCTCCACAGACGAGAATATATTGATCAATATCATAAAACAGTTGACATGGGCATGGCAATCTGCCAATAAGAATTGCAATCGGACACTAACTTAATCAGGCTTTTTACTGATCAAGTTGAACTCTTAAGTTTTTAATTGTACTTCTAGAATTTTTTATGTTATTTATTGCTATTATTTCTACTATTATTCTCACTATTTTGTAATATTTTATTCATTTATTTTGTATTTATTAACACCGGAAGGGACAAGCGGTAGAAAATGGATGGATAGATGGATGGATGGATAACTCATTATGTATATAGTGTGTTTACAAATATTTTAAAATTTGCTTTATATTGTTATTCTCCAGTGTGGACACCTCACTTGGTGCCATGCTATTTTTTTTAATGCTTTGTCAATAGTGCTTTGCGTGCATGTGTATTATCTCTCTTTTTATTTTTACTGGTTTAAAGCACCTTGTGTTGCAACTTGCCTGTGCATGAAAAGTGCAATATAAATAAAAATTGATTGATTATTAATTGAAGTAGTTGACTTTTTTGCCAAATTAATAAATGGACCCTATCCTACATGTCCAACTCTTCATATTTATGTACCGATATATGTTTAAAATATTTGACTGTACATTTGTTCTTCCTCTGAGGAAGTAGCATACATTAGGGCAGTGCTTATAACAGCCCAAAGGGGATAGGATTTTTCTTACAACCCCCTGAATTTACTGTAGAAAACATCCATCCATCCATCCATTTTCTACCGCTTATTCCCTTCGGAGTTGCGGGGGGCGCTGGAGCCTATCTCAGCTACAATCGGGCGGAAGGCGGGGTACACCCTGGACAAGTCGCCACCTCATCGCAGGGCCAACACACATAGACAGACAACATTCACACTCACATTCACACACTAGGGCCAATTTAGTGTTGCCAATCAACATGATAATACTTATTTATCTGTACAACACACTGAGTTACATTATATATTTATGTTTTATATTACATGCTGTAGTTACGATGAATCCAAAGGCTATGTATGCTACTTCCTACTTCCAGGTATTTATATTCTGTTTATCGCCACTTGTTTTTTTATTTGCTGCTGATGACGACCCTTTTTTTCTTTGTTCCTGTCACAAAGTCCATCTCTGCACCTCCGTTAGCTCTGTACACATGTGTTCCTGTGTACTTACGACTTCTACTGGGTAGAACAGGAAACTTGTTGATTAGATTGAGCACTGCTGCCACCCAGCTGGAGGCTTGTGTATTGTTCTAACAAGAACACTAGAGTGTAGACACAAAAAAATAAAATATCTCCTTTTTCCCACGACCCACATGACAACTCACCTCTATTTGGGAAACACTGCATGTTTTGAAGTCCATAGGATCTTCACAAATTTCCACAAGAACTTTTTCTCACATCACAACTTCAGGGAGTGCATGTATGGCAACTTGCCAGGTGCCCAGCAGAAGTCAACGGCCACTTAGTACTGTACATATTTGGTACGGTTTGTCGCGTTTTCTTTGGTTGAAGAAATTATGTATCAAAGCCGGCAGCAATGTTACACTAAGACTTTAATTTTCGGGAGTGTTAAAAAATGCTCTGCTCTTGCTACTTAACGGACAGCTGTTTCTTGAACTAAGCACAATTTGACGCTGGATTCCCAATATTCATCCAATTATATCCAATATCCAAATTTTCATAACTTTTTGCTGGAAACTTTTAGCACAACAACGGCTGAAAGGGGCGTGTGGCGGGAGTGGAGAGCTTGATCAGACCAATGCTGCAATGTGAGCAAGTTGGCCAAAATGAGCATGATAGGGCCCCTTTAAGATGAAAACATCAAACCGGTCATAACATTTCCCATATTGGAATCACAGTACAGAACTACTCTTTGAATGGGGAAATACACAAAAGTGAAGCATAAAAGACCATATGCAGTAAGACACAAGGACAATAGTTTTTGACAAGTTATTTTATGCTTTAAAAATCCCAAACTTTCCGGTATCCGTTGCCATTACTGACCATACAATAACATTTTGGGCATCTTCAACCATCCTAGTCATGTCCGTTGTGTCCTTGAGCAAGACACGTCACCCTTGCTCCTGATGGATCGTGGTTAGGGCCTTGCATAGCAGCTCCCGCCATCATTGTGCGAATGCGTGTGAATGGGTGAATGTGGAAATGGTGTCAAAGCACCTTAAAGGTAGACAAGCGCTATACAAGTATAACCCATGAAAATGTAACGACGGGGTCGCATTTTACTGCGTGGATCGTTCTCCCAAGATACAGCAGGAAACTCCGGGGGCAACGTGCAGGTGAGACAATGATTTGTTTGCAAAAATCACGCAGGAAATGCAGAAAAACAAAACAAGCGTGCCGATAGCACGGGAGGCAAAGCTAAGGAAGAGGCTAGCATGGAAGCTTAGCATACAAACAGGAATCAAGAGTCAAAAATATAGACGTCGTTAACTGTTGCGTAGTGCAAACAAGGAAGCCAGACAAATTGTGGCGAAAAACAGGAATAAGTTGCTCTATGATTAGTGCCCAGGAGCAGGTGAGCGTCCCGAACACTAATCAGAGGCAGGAGTCATGGCAACTAAACACAAACCCAGGGGTGCTGAAAACAGAACTGAGGTAGTCAAACTAACGGAACCAAACATGATCCGGGCAACGGATCATAACAGAAGATAGGGCACAGTGAAGCAGAAAAGGACCCATTGTCTAAAAACATTGGTGTTTTGGATTAATTATCTTAAGACTTAAAAAGCAAAAATATATCAACAACAAAGCAGCTAAACCCTTGAATCTTGATGCATTGATCAATCTTATTATGTCTATTTCCTACTTAGCATACAGCCGCTAACAGCTGTATGGATTTCCACTTGAATAATTAACGCTTCCCAATTTCACGTTAATGGTGGAGAGAGGTATCAGAATGGTGTCATTAGGCGGCTAATAGAGATTCATGAAGGAGCTGCGGCCATATTCCCCCCCACCCCCTTAACACCGTCCCATCAGCTTTTTAATTAATGACACAAATTACGGGGGCTTTGAATAGCATGTGCCTAAGGACGGGGGAGGACATAGTCTCGCTGGATCCTCCTTTGTCCCGTCATTTTCCTCGTCGCTACATTTCTCGACAGTACTCGCTTTGTTCTTGTCGCTTGTGCTACGACGGCGCTATCGTATAACCTTGACAACACAGGGGGCTTTTTTGAAGGGACGGACAGGCACAAGGACTTGGCGATTGCCCCAGTCCAGAGCGCTCACGCTGTGCCGAATAACAGCGGGACATTGAAGCGAGGAGAGTGAAATGAAACCAAAACATACTGGAATCAAAATAACCTTTAGTCCCTGTCTAAAATGTAGAGCAAATTGAAC
Source organism: Entelurus aequoreus (assembly GCF_033978785.1). Classification (NCBI taxonomy): domain Eukaryota; kingdom Metazoa; phylum Chordata; class Actinopteri; order Syngnathiformes; family Syngnathidae; genus Entelurus; species Entelurus aequoreus. The sequence goes on along the minus strand of NC_084742.1, from coordinate 21,529,159 downwards.
GTAAAAAATAGCTGCAGATTTCACAAATGTAGGTAAAAAGCCAAAATGAGGAAAAACAAAGAAAGATGCAAAAGTGAAGTAGAAAAGGACAAATATTTGTTTTTAAAAATCTGCACTAAGCAAAATAATGTTGCAAATTGTGCTACAACAATTGCGCTCGGAGTTCTAACGAGAAGAATGAATCACAAACAAGGTAATGAAAAAGAACAATGCAAGAAGAAAAAACACCGGACAAGGGAAAATATATTAAGTGCATACAAAAGGCAAGTCAAAAAACAGGGAAATGCGTTCATTGAAACAAAAGAAGACAATTCCCTGCTTTAAAATCCATTTAAAAAGCTACACTAAACATGTTATGTTGCAAATACCACAATATCCACTTAAACAGGAGTCCTCAACAAAATTAAGTAAAAACAAGGAAAAAGAGAATAACAAGATCAGTAGACATGGGCAAAGAAAAAATATAGGTTTTTTTTTTTATATTAAAAACAATTAACTAAACAAAAAACTGAAAATTAAGTAATACAGGAAATAATCTAAAATGAGACACAGGAGGAAACGTGTCTTTTTTGAAAGGCTGCACTAAACTAGGTGACCGCAGATGTTCCGCTAGCTGTTCGAAGTCGGGACCCGGGATGGACCACTCGTCTGTGCATCAGTTGAGGACGTCTCTGCGCTGCTGACTTGTCTCCACTCAAGACGATCTCCGGCTGGCCCCACTATGGACTGGACTCTCACACTATGATCTATATCCACTCTAAGTTTATTGCACCGGTCGCCCAGGTGGTGGGTCCCCACATCTGCTGTCCCCTCCAAGGTTTCTCATTGTAATCCCATTGGGTGGAGTTTTTTGAGCAGAGGATGTCGTTGTGGCTTGTGCAGCTCAACTCTGACTACTTTTAAAACTAGGCTGAAAACTTTTATATTCACCTTAGCTTTCAGCTAAATCTTTTAATCTTTTAACTTTTAACGTCCGCACTGTTTTTATTTTCATTGTCTGCATTTTTAATTTTGCTTTTATTTCTTTCATTTCACTTTGTTGTCTGTGAAGCACTTTGAGTCTGCCTGGTGTATGAAAAGTGCTATACAAATAAAGTTGCCTTGCCTTGCCTTTGAGACACTCGTGATTTTAGGTTATATAAAAATAATCTTTGATTGATTGATTGATTAAAACTACTTCACAGAACTGTCATCATGTTAGCCAGATCGAGATACAGCTCGAACCAAAACAAGAAAAGAAGCAAAAGTGCAGCAGACAAAGGAAAAGACTACATTTCTAAAAACGCATTCAAAAGTCTGAAATGACAAGCAAATTCATAGCAACATTCTATCAGCTCCGTATTGAGTTCCCCTTAAACGAGGAAAGTAGTTCCAACAAGGACAAAGGTGCAACAACAAGGAAACCAGGAACAACTAGGAGAGAAGCAAAAGTGATATCAACAAGGAAAAAGACCATTCTTGTATTTTGTAAATGCATTAAAAGCCTGCAAATAAGAAAATAAGCTCTCCTAAAATGAGAAAAGATGCAAAAGTGAAGTAGAGGGGTGAAACGACAATTTAGTATTTTTAAAAAGACTGCACCAAAACAAGAATACAGTATTACCGGTACTGAAAAGTCTGCTGTATCAGCGAGAACAGTCTGTAATGTGGGGAAATAAGCAAAAAGAAGCGAATATTAACAAGGAAATTTGTTTTTCAAATGTAATTAGAAGGCTGCACTGAACCAGTAACGGGTGAAAATGCTCCGAAATAAGCTGGCAGGTGATTGTACCGTCATGTTTAGCGACTGAACGCCAGCAGACAACGTGGGGATAAAACAAACGGTGGACGCTGACTAGCAGAGGGACATCTAATTAGAAAAGAGATTCCCTAAAGAGACCCGCCTCTAATTAACACTTGATGCTGCACACCTGGCACCATACTTGCCGACCCTCACAGATTTCACTGTCCCTCCCGAAAATCTCCCAGAGGCACCGTTCTTGACTAATTTATCCTGATTTCCACACGGACAACAATACTGCGACACCGTCCTTCACTGCGAGCCGCCTCCGGTCGGACAATAATACCGGTTAGACCTCGAAGTCAAGCGCGGCAATCAGAACCGAAGAAGAAGAAGAAGCAGCAGAAGAAGAGACGTCACGTCTGAGACATGACGAGTGAGAAAAGGAAATACGCGTTCTCTGTCTATGTATGCACCTGTATCTGGTGTTGTATGGAATATGTTTTAATTTACTTGTATTTCTAGAAAACCTTGCATGGATTGATCGCTCATCTATGCAATGTATCCCTTTTTTTTTAAATGTTTTTATTTTATTTTATTTATTGAACCATCACCACCATTCCACCATTTGCATGGGTACTGTGGACAGCTATTTAATTTGTTACTTTAATTTGATGCTGTGGACTGTTATTTTGTTTGTATAATACATGAACACTGTGAAATTCAAGTATTTCATTTTTCTTATTCATACATACATACATACATACATACATATAGTCGAGGTTTCTGTGGTTTATCCATTATACAGTGCTCAATACCGGGGTAGAGCGGAATATACGTTAGGTCAGGAAAAAACACAAAGGCTATTTCATCCCTACAAGCCTGTTTCGCAAGTTACCCTGCTCGTAAAGGGAATTTTGTAAAATCCCCCTATTTATATATAAAATCCCCTGACGAGCAGGGAAACCTGCGAAACAGGCTTGTAGGGATGAAATAGCCTCTGTGTTTTTTCCTGACCTAACGTATATTCCGCTCTTGAGCACTGTATAACGGATAAACCACAGAAACCTTGACTATATAATACATATATATATATATATAATACACACATATATAATACATATATATATATATATATATATATATATATTTATATATATATACATATATATATATATATATATATATATATATATATATATATATATATATATATATATATATATATATATATATATATATATATATATATATATATATATAATACACACATTATATATATATATATATATATATATATATATATATAGTACAGGCCAAAAGGTTGGACACACCTTCTCATTCAATGCATTTTCTTTATTTGCATGACTATTTACATTGTAGATTGTCACTGAAGGCATCAAAACTATGAATGAACACATGTGGAGTTATATACTTAACAAAAAAAGGTGAAATAACTGAAAACTTGTTTTATACTCTAGTTTCTTCAAAATAGCCACCCTTTGCTCTGATTACTGCTTTGCACACTCTTGGCATTCCCTTGATGAGCTTCAAGAGGCAGTCACCTGAAATGGTTTTCACTTCACTGGTGCCATTGTTTCAATGCCTGACAAAATGTTGAGATCGGCCACCGATCAGTCACGACCGATTTACTTTAATGCCAATCACAAAATACGATTTAAGGTCCCCCGGCTGACAGAGGCGATTAGCAGCTAACAGTGTATCTCCATACCCAGTGTGCCGCTCCCCTTCCTTAATAGTCATCACATTTTCAGTAATAGTCATCACAATTTCAGTAACGTATCATTATCACTGGAGAATGGGACTAAACATGTTTTACACCGAGTAAGAGCAAGAAGAAGCAGACAAGAAGGCATGCTAGTCGATATACTAGCCACTAAGCAAGCTCAAAACAACAAGAGAAACAAGTGCTAAGTAAAATTAAAGTAATGTAGACCAGGGGTTGTTAACCTTTTTGATCCTCCAGAGGGGCCCTGCCCCACTCAAATATGAATTAGTAACTTTTCTCTTGTTTTTAATCATATTCAATCTTTATATCTAACCTACTTACAGTTAACAACCTTGTCAAATTATATCAAACCTTGTGTTAATCACAAATATTAATTCAACGCATAAACAGGCTGATTGGATATACTGCATAAGAAGGGACTAAATAACTGACAAAAATACATTTACATACAATGATGTATTGCTAAAATAAATAAACTAAACAAAGAATGTACGTTTCTTAACCTAACTGTCAATAAAATTAACCAATCATATTTATTCGCCTTTATTATTTAATTGTGTATGTATAAAACATTTTTATTGTCAAATTACATTTGTTAGGAGGTTGCTGTCCACCGGTTCTCTCCAGCAGCTGGGATAATGAAAGTGTCTTTTTGAGAACATGCTGTCTCTCAAACAAGTCGGTTTTTATCTTATCATAATATATACTTGAAAAATACTGGCTTATTTCAGCTTTTATATCTGTATTTTGTGCTTGTTGGAGTAAACAGTGTCGGTCCCTGTATCCCACCACCAGCTTGTTCTTCTTTGCCAGATAGAGTGCCAGACTCCGTTTGAGTGGTTAAATAGAGTCAAACGTCACTAGTGTTTAAGTTGGACTGGTGAAAAACAGTCATGTGACAGTGCCTGCTGGAAGAAGGCTCGCTGGCGAGTCAAAAGAATGTTTTTCATAATCAATGGATTATAAATACATCTAGCAATCCGAATGAAACTTGATGTAGCAAAGTAAAAGTTATGTTGTTTTTTTCTCAAAAATACTAAAGTGAAAGTAAAAAGTATGTTGCATTAAAACGACGCTCACCAGTACAATTTATCCAAAAAGTTACTTAAATAAATGTAATGGAGTAAATGCAGCACATTTGATCTGATCTGTTCGATTCAGAGCTTGAAAGTCAAAAGCACTACCTTATTAGCATGTACCATTCTCTGGTTCTACTCTAAAGTTTTTGCTTTTTAGTTACAGTGTACTTTGACGTAAGTTTTCTCTAACAACTGTATGTAATAAAAGATAAGGAAATGGTTTAATTGTTGAGTTGATATTTTTACACTGCCGACCTGTATTTTTTTTTCTTTATAATAGGGATCTATATTTACAGTTAATATATGACATCGGTATCGGCCGCTTTCTCTAATCGATGATCGGTATCGGAATCGGTAGCATAAAACAATGATCATAGAACCCATTGTTATTAATAGCGCACGCAGCAAAGCTGTCAATTTCTACAGAGTTCCTATTGGAAATAATGAAAATAGAAAAAAACTATCGTTAATAGTAAACTATTTTTTAAATGTGTTTACATTTTTAATTGTTGCAAATAATTACAAAATAAACTAACCACTGATAATTCTAAAGGAGACAATTTCAAGAATTTGTTTTGGAACTTTGCTCGTCGACATAAATGTAAATAGAACAGTGTAAAAACAGGCGAAACACCGTTTATTGTGAAACGTAAAAACTCGGGCTGTCAAGTAATAACTTTTTTAAATCAGATTAATCAAACTCTTGAACTGTGATGCATCATGATTAACCAGCACTGTGATTAATCAATTATTTTTTGCTTGCATGGATAAAATTTGCTTCAGAAAATACCCCATTATTTGGATACAAATGCAATTTGGTAGTCAGAATGTCATACAGGAACGTTTTTTAAATGTTTTACTGAACTGCAAGTCATTGATTATTATAGTAGGAATTATTGAAAGTATTTACAATAATATAGCAAATTGGTACAGATGTGCAATATACTGTTTTAATTAATGTAATAAAGATAAACATAAACATCTTTGCATAGTGTGTTTACTCTTCCTTAGTTTAACCAGTTGTTTAAACAAATGTAAGCCAATTTTCATTTTGTTGGCACAGTTGGCCCAGATGTGACGTATCACGTTATTATTGTGAAGCCGGAAGTGTGTGTGTGTGTGTGTGTGTGTGTGTGTGAGAGAGAGAGAGAGAAGATGCCTTTCGAGAAGTCAATGTGTTGACGAGAGACATGGTGGTAGTCAATAAAGAACGTGCCTCTCGATTCCTTTGTTATGATCTGTCTTTTCTGCTGGGCTTCATCTAATTACAAACCCTTGGTTACACAAACAAGCTTATTTACTTTTTTCAAATGGCAGCGCTGATCTCTTTTTTTGTACCAACTATCTCTAGTTTGTACGACGTTAGTCGCGACATGAACGACATCCTGCAGCAAATGTTCTTCACAGATGTTAAATGTCCTGCGTGCACTGGCTGTCCATGTTGAAAAGGAATTGTTTAATTCATCTGTGGTAAACGCAGGTCAACTCAGCCAGCAAAGTTTGTTGTCCTTAGTTTGCTGTCCATGTAGCATTCATGCTAGCGACGCCATCCTCACGTTCACGTTTCGCTTTAAGATGCTATTTTAAACTTGATGTGGGCAAAATCTTAACCTATTGTTACTATAACAATCTACAAAGTTGCTTCTCTTTCTTCCCCTCCATTCTTCGGCATTCTTATGTATCTCTTGTTATCATTACATATATGTATTGTTGCATTTGAACAACTGTATTGTTGATAATAGAGGTACATTATTGTTATTGTTCATTATCAATAGTGCTATTTCTATTGGTATTTGTATTGCTCCATTTGTAGTGTAATAATGTTCATTGTCATTTCTGTATTATTTATTTCGCTAACTGCTTCTTTGCTATCACTTTTACCATCATATTTGTGTGTGAGTGAGTGTGAATTATATTTATATAGCGCTCTTCTCTAGTGACTCAAAGCGCTTTACATAGTGAAACCCAATATCTAAGTTACATTTAAACCAGTGTGTGTGGCACTGGGAGCAGGTGGGTAAAGTGTCTTGCCCAAGTACACAACGGCAGTAACTAGGATGGCGGAAGCGGGGATCGAACCTGGAACCCTCAAGTTTCCGGCACGGCCACTCTACCAACCGAGCTATACCGCCCCATATTGTACAAACCCCGTTTCCATATGAGTTGGGAAATTGTGTTAGATGTAAATATAAACGGAATACAATGATTTTCAAATCATTTTCAAACCATATTCAGTTGAATATGCTACAAAGACAACATATTTGATGTTCAAATTGAAAAACTTTTTTTTTTTTCGCAAATAATCATTAACTTTAGAATTTAATGCCAGCAACACGTGACAACAAAGTTGGGAAAGGTGGCAATAAATACTGATAAAGTTGAGGAATGCTCATCAAACACTTATTTGGAACATCCCACAGGTGAACAGGCAAATTGGGAACAGGTGGGTGCCATGATTGGGTATAAAAGTAGATTCCATGAAATGCTCAGTCATTCACAAACAAGGATGGGGCGAGGGTCACCACTTTGTCAACAAATGCGTGAGCAAATTGTTGAACAGTTTGAAAAAAACCTTTCTCAACCAGCTATTGCAAGGAATTTAGGGATTTCACCATCTGCGGTCCGTAATATCATCAAAGGGTTCAAAGAATCTGGAAAAATCACTGCACGTAAACAGTAAACCTGTGACCTTCGATCCCTCAGGCTGTACTGCATCAACAAGCGACATCAGTGTGTAAAGGATATCACCACATGGGCTCAGGAACACTTCAGAAACCCACTGTCAGTAACTACAGTTGGTCGCTACATCTGTAAGTGCAAGTTAAAACTCTCCTATGCAGCAGGACTGCATATTGTATTTTTGTTTTGGGCATTTTTTGTTTTGTGAACCATCTTCTGTTACACGGTTTACATTCATTTACACAAGGCGAAAACCGTTTATCAACAACACCCAGAAACGCTGTCAGCTTCGCTGGGCCTGCGCTCATCTAAGATGGACTGATACAAAGTGGAAAAGTGTTCTGTGGTCTGACGAGTCCACATTTCAAATTGTTTTTGGAAACTGTGGACGTTGTGTCCTCCGGACCAAAGAGGAAGAGAACCATCCGGATTGTTATAGGCGCAAAGTTGAAAAGCCAGCATCTGTGATGGTATGGGGGTGTATTAGTGCCCTAGACATGGGTAACTTACACATCTGTGAAGGCGCCATTAATGCTGAAAGGTACATAGAGGTTTTGGAGCAACATATGTTGCCATCCGAGCAACGTTACCATGGACGCCCCTGCTTATTTCAGCAAGACAATGCCAAGCCACGTGTTACATCAACGTGGCTTCATAGTAAAAGAGTGCGGGTACTACACTGGCCTGCCTGTAGTCCAGACCTGTCTCCCATTGAAAATGTGTGGCACATTATGAAGCCTAAAATACCACAACGGAGACCCCCGGACTGTTGAACAACTTAAGCTGTACATCAAGCAAGAATGGGAAATAATTCCACCTGAGAAGCTTAAAAAATGTGTCTCCTCAGTTCCCAAACGTTTACTGAGTGTTGTTAAAAGGAAAGGCCATGTAACACAGTGGTGAACATGCCCTTTCCCAACTACTTTGGCACGTGTTGCAGCCATTAAATTCTAAGTTAATTATTATTTGCCAAAAAAAAAATCTTGTCTTTGTAGTGCATTCAACTAAATATGGGTTGAAAATGATTTGCAAATCATTGTATTCCGTTTATATTTACATCTAACACAATTTCCAAACTCATATGGAAACGGGGTTTGTACATATCGTATTTGCTGATGTTGCTCTATTGTTGTTGTTGTTACTTTTGTTGTTTTTGTCTCTCTGTCTAATCCCCCTCTTGTCCCCACAATTTCCCCCTCTGTTTTCCTTTTTTTCTCTTTCTATCCCCCCCTGCTCCGGCCCGGCTGCACCAAATAATATAAATACATTTAATAAAGTCAAATACAAATAAGGCAACAAGAGAAGTATCCTACACTTCTCTTTTGTAAAGTAAATCTGAACAGCCGATATGGGCATCTACATTAACGATATAATTTGCCTGAGAAGCTGGACAGGACAAAAATAAATAAAAAATAAACTTGATGTGGGCCGATGGTAAGAAAGTTTATCGTTGAAATACTAATTACCTCAGTTTTATCTAAAGTTCCCTCCAAGTTTGGTTTGAAAGGTGCAGAACACATCGCTCTAAGTCAGGGGTCAACAACCCAAAATGTTGAAAGAGGCATATTGGACCAAAAATACAAAAATTAAATCTGTCTGGAGCCGCAAACAATGATAAGCTGTATATAAGTCTTATAACGCCTGCAGCTCGTGCAGAACTCTGCTGCTCGTCTGCTAACACAGACCCGCAGACGTGAGCACATCACCCCTATATTAGCATCCCTTCACTGGCTCCCTGTGCGTTACCGAATCAACTTTAAACTCCTTTTATTTGTTTTTAAATGTCTAAACAACCTCGCGCCAACATATCTCTCCGACCTCCTTCAGCCTTACTGCCCCACCCGATCCCTAAGATCAGCCGATCAGCTGCTACTGACGGTCCCGGACACAAGGCTGAAGCTTAGAGGTGACAGAGCTTTCGCCGCTGCTGCTCCCAAGCTCTGGAACGACCTACCTCTGAGTGTTAGACAAGCCTCCTCTCTTCCTGTTTTTAAATCTCTCTTAAAAACATACTTTTATTCAATGGCTTTTAACACTGAGTGATATCCATCCTGCAATGGTGCCCCATAATACACCTGCTGTGAACCTGTTTTTATGTTTTATTTATTTTATTTATTTATTTTGTATCGTGTTCTGTTTGTGTTGTGTTGTGTTTGCTCGGTTCTCGTATTATCTTTTAACCTGCCCATTGTACAGCACTTTGGCTACCCCTTTGGTAAATTTTAAATGTGCTTTATAAATAAAGTTGATTTGATTTGATTTGATTAATGAAGGCAAAACATGATGTAAATATCTATATTCGCTATGTTAGCCTACTATCAAAATGACTATGTGTCACAGGCTGAAGCAAATCTTCATTGACAGAAATGTGAAATGTAATATTTATTCTACACATTTTTACAACATTATAAACCATTAGTAAATCAGAGGCTACTCAGAAGGTGAGATAACTCCTGGAAATGACTGGCTTTTAATGGCCAAAGGTATAGATGTGTGTATCCAAATTAAATAAACGGCAAGCTGTCTTCTTTTAATAGATTTATTACAATCTTTGGCAAGCTAGGTAATGTTTGCTGTGGTCTGGAACAACATGGCACATAAACAACTATCTGAAATGCAGCCAATATTACATACAGATAATGTGTCATGAGACATGCAAAACTAAATTATATACAAAGAGAATACAAGAAAAAGGTATTAAATTAGCTCAAATATACCTACAAATGAGGCATAATGATGCAATATGTACAAGATCAAGATTCAAGATCAAGATTCAAGATGCTTTATTGTTATCCATTCTTTAACATCTACAAGACACATAAGAACTGAAATTTCATTTTCGGCACAGTCCCACTAAGAGCAGACATACGTTACAAGGGGACAAGACGGGACCGCCAACGGATCAGCCACTTACGGCGCTCCTTAAAAAGGTGGCAAAAAGGTGACATTGGGAAAGGGGGAAGAGTAAAAAAAGTATCAGTCTAAGGCTGGACCATCGGGAGGGGTCCAGACTGAGTCAGAGGAAAAAAACTCGCATAGCACACATAAACATGATACATGTAATCACAACAACTCGCAACAGAGGGGGGGGGGGATTTGGGGCCCTGGAGGCCGGCTGCCGCTATAAAGCGCTACTCATCCATCCAATACCCCGGAGAAATTAAGCAGTGGTGAAGGCGTTGATTTGGGGGGGGGGGGGGGGGGGTGCGTGCATGTATGCCCAATTAACTTGGGTGAGATGTTGAAATGTTTTTGTGGACTGGGGCCAAGCTCAAAGTTCGACTCCAGGTGTTATTGAAAAAAAGGAAGGTCAAAAGCGTCCATCGTTGAGGAGTCCTCGGGGGGGTTCTTCAGAACAGTCTGTTCCTGATAGCATCAAAGCCATTCGAGGGAGTCAAATTGTAGATGAAGATTATGTTTTCTTCGAGCAGTCAAAACAATGACCTGCCTGCTCTCTGTGTCCGTGCTGGTTCTCTCAAATTAAATTTAATTCTTCCTTCTCAGCAAGCTTCTCCAAGATGAGATCCATTTTGCGATTCAAATCAGAAATCGCCACAGTCTGTGTTCCCACAGGCCGACCCAATCCTTCCATTGCGATGAACAGCCGTTGGGCTCCTTGAGTGGCTGCCATCGTCTTCCGAATTTGACGATACACCAGAGCAATGCCCAGCCCAATCAGCAGGTGCCCCGCGATCACAGTTCCAATAAGGTAGATGTCTTCCACGTCCTCGATGCAAAGGACTGAGAGGCACATGAGTCTCCATTTATCCCAGGAATCTCTCACGTACCCCGCAGCAATGGTTCCATCAGGGCAGCCAGGCTCCCCCGAACCTCTTTTCCTTGTCGAAAAGACTTTGTCAATTGCGTCGAGAGTCCAGCTGATCATATCCATTTTTGATGTTTGATGTTTAAATTTGAGGACAGCGCAAAGAAAGAGGCTCATGGCATTTTTTATGGCATTTCATATATTCTATAAAATGCCATAAAAAAAGCAAAATATTCAAATAGTTTGTGAAATATGTGCACGTGTCACATTGTACTGAATACATACAGCTAGCAGAAATAGCATGTTAGCATTGATTAGCTTGCAGTCATGCACTGACAAAATATGTCTGATTAGCACTCCAACAAGTCAATAACATCAACAAAGCTCATCTTTGTGCATTCACACACAGCATAAAACGTTTGGTGGACAAAATGAGACAAAGAAGGAGCGGAAAATTTTACATTTTTTTGTCATGTTTGTCCTCAAACAAAAAACATACTAAAACAAAACAATTTTTTCCCCCCACCTTTTTATATTTGCAATCCTTTTTTAAAAATGCTCCAGGGAGCCACTTGGGTGGCACTAAAGAGCCGCATGCGGCTCGAAAGCCGCGGGTTGCTGACCCTGCTCTAAGTCTAACTTATCATCACATTGGCGTGTGACGTGATCAATGCCTACGCAATGCGTGATGTCTTCCGACGGTCAAAACATACACTGTGATTATTCTTCATTCATTTATGGTTATTTATTACATGCTTTAACGCGTTAATGTTGACAGCCCTAGTAAAAACGTCTTAACTCTTTTTTATAACAAATATGCACTAGGGTCGTTTTTTAACGTTTTTAATTATTACTCAGGTGTGAAAGAAAATTAAACACTGATAAAGTTAACAGTATATGAAACAAAATAAATACAATATTTAAATAACCTTTGCATATATTCCATAAAATGCCATAAAAAAAGCAAAATATTCAAATAGTTTGTGAAATATGTCCACGTGTCACATTGTACTGCAGCATTCTGTGCGACTTTAAAGGTGTATTTTAGTCCAAATGCTAAGGCAGGGGTGTCAAACTCATTTGGAGAAAAATCTACTCCCAAGTGGGCCGGACTGGTAAAATCACGGTACAATAACTTAAAAATAAAGACAACTTCAGATGTTCTTTGTTTAAAAATAGAACAAGCACATTCTGAAAAGGTACATCATAATGTTGTTGTTGTTGTTGTTGTTTTTACACTTACATGTTTCGGTTAATAGTATCTTTTTCGTTATTTATATTTTCTGAATAAATTATGTGATAATGTTCATCAGTCAGCTCATTGGTGTTAATTTTCAATTTGTCAAGATAAAAAAATGATATCAAAATTACAGTATGTTATTCATGTAGTTTGATCATTTGATCATCTACAAAGAAACAAAAAATTGCTATTGCGACATCCAGTGGACACATTTAGAACAGCTGTTTCTTTCATTAAAAAAATTCAGGTTAATATTTATACATAGCAAACTCATCCCGCGGGCCGCATAAAACCTGTTCGGCCTGATCCCTGGGGCCGTACGTTTGACACCCCTGTGCTAAGGTATTGGAAATGCTACCTCTTCCTCCATGCTGCCTTTAGGAGCACGCTACAAAACAGGACAAATGAGTGTCCTGGTCACACCGTTTATCTACGGCACTGAATCCTCACACCACATTAGGCATGCTGCATTGTAAGCGATGCTCGTGTGTGGAAGAATCCATTTTACGGTCTCACCTGCCAACACAGAAGGCCAGACGTTGGGAGCAGGTGCTTGTCAGTGCTTGCCAAAAACACGCTAGTCTTTTAATTGGACTGGAGGTAACGTCAGGCCGCTAGCTAGGTGTCTCGTTATTATTAGCAAAATGAATTAAAAAGTAATTAAGCAAGGAGTATACAAAGCTAAATGAATGAATGGAATTGTGCAATTATACATCTTGGCTCTTGTTTGCAAACTTTGGACAAGGATGTGAGACCTGCTATGTTCTGCAGTTCTTATTTACAAAAAACAGCAGTTCAGTTATAACACAAAATCCTATGAAGTGCAGAGAACCATAGACGATATGCACCCCGTAATTTTGCAATTTATTGTTTGAGGTTTAGCTGGCCCTTGGTTTTCTCTAAATCGTTATTATTTGTCATGTACTAAGACATACACTCTTGTAGTAAATCAGATACAATGGTAAAACAACGTACCATAATTTCCAGACCATAGGGCACACCGGATTATAAGGCGCACTGCTGATGAATGGTCTATTTTTTATCTTTTTTCATATTAGGCGCACCGGAGTATAGGGCGTATTAAAGGAGTCATTTTTTATTTATTTTTTTTCTGAAATTGAAAACTGTTTTAAAGACATTCAGACTTTACTTAAATCAATAACGGAGCAGCATCTCCACACCGGAAATGTGTCCCGTAAAAATACGTCCGACCGGAACTCTCTAATAACTAAAGTTCCTTGGGTGAATAATGTAAACTCACTATACCAGTATGTTTTAGCGCTTTCATGGCGAGTTTACTGACAGATATAAGTAAGAACGTTACACTACTTAATATTAGAAATGACAACAGCGGAGGATGAATGTCCCATCACAAGAAGATAGAGAAAAAGAAGAAGCTTAACGACTACATCATCGTCACGGACTACAAAGGCGGACGCGCACAATTTTTCAGGATATAGCAGATCCCAAATACAGATCAGCAGGTACCAGAAGGTAAGAAAAGTTGCTTTTGCATAATATTGCGAAACAAAACGCCAGATAATATGTCTTCCCTTATACACACACACCATAATAATACTCGTATGTTGAAGCACATCAAGCGGAGCGGCTTCATAGCTTACCAAAGTCGTACTAAAACATTTTGATAGATTTTTGAGCGCCGTTGGTAATGTTCTATATTTTCAATGGAACATATACAATGTTGGTATTTACTTGAGTCATATTGCCATCATAGTGCAGCCTACACTTATCTCTTTTGTTTGACTGCCATCTACTGGTCACACTTATCATTACACCATGTACCAAATTAGGTGTGTAAGCTCAACCAAACTTATTGCATTCATTAGGTGCACCGGGTTATAAGGCGCACTGTCGAGTTTTGAGAAAAAATAAATATTTTAAGTACGCCTTAGAGTCTGGAAAATACGGTACCTTAATTTGGATATCTCGTGACGAGTGTCCCAAAAAACTCCACAATAAAACAAGAAAAAGTTTAACTTACAGAATGTTAAATATTAGTTGATCATCGATAAAATGTCTTAGCGTACCCACATTTGTATTGTTTGAATTTCAAATTGTACGACCTCATCTTACATGCTAGTCCTTAGTTTCCCAAAATTGTCGAGTTTGTAAGTAATAATAAAAATGCTTTAAAAAAAATTGTACCTTAACTTGGATCACTTGTGACAAGTGTTGCAAAAAGAAGGAAAGAAAAACTTGTGTAATGTTAAAAATCAGGTCATCTTTGATTAACTGAGTTATTTATGTACTCACATTGATTTTGTTTGTCTTTTTACAAACATGTTGGTACGATTCCAAATTGTAAGACCTCATCATACATGCCAGCCCATAATATCCCCGAATTGTAAAAAGGAGTTAATAGTAAAAACTAAACATTTGGTTGAATTCCGCATTTTAAAACCTAACAGTTGGGTCTTGGTTAATAGTAACATGTATAAAATGTACTGTAACTTTGAGTGTCCCAATGGAGTCAAAAAAACAAAACATGCCTGGATATGTTCGGTCATTGAGGTACATTATATGGCGACGGTATTGGTTTAGTTTATTTTGAACGTGCACATCATCAAGCATCATATGTTTATTACACTTGTACAATTAACCTGTCTAAAAAGGCGTAGGAAACAGCAGATCTTAATAAATCCCACTTCTTCTGTTTTTTTGGCAGGAGTTTAACACATATAGCGTTAACCCCTTAATGCTCGATAACCTGATGTGTGTATTGGTTTTCTTTTAGTTTGAACAAATACTTTGTTCAAATTACGAATTGTATGACTTCAGCAAATTTCAGTTAGCTTCAGTTAAATATGAATTATTTGGTTAGTCGCTAATAGTAAAATCAATAAAACATTTTAGGCTACCTTAACTTTGAACAAGTGATGGGTGAAGCAAATAAGCCTTAAAAACCCAAAGAAAAAGCTCAAATGTGGTGTTAATCCGTTCATGTTCGTTTTTGGGAGGACATTTAATTTTTCCAGAGTTTTTACGACAATGTTGGTCAAATTCCTCACTGTGCAGATTCAATTAGCAACTGTCTGAATTTCTGGGGAGGTGCTGTTGCTTCGGTGAAAGGTTTCAATAAAGCACTAAGAAAATAGATGGGGAGCGGCGCAATGAAAGAAGGCGGAGACCAATGCCATCTATTGGACATGTTTATGGGTCTTCATAAAGGTTCTGCCTAAAGGTAATCTAGAAAGTGCACTAGGGGAGGAGATACCCCTGTGGCTGTGGCCTTCCATCTGCCACAGCCTGGATCTATCCGAGACTCAGACTGACTAAGGCTGAGCCGCTGCTAGCCTTAGCTTGGCCTTCTAACTGCTGTAGCCTGGACATCTGAACTTCGAATATTGGACCTGGGCAGGTAGTAGGGTTGTACGATATACCGGTATTGGTATAGTACCGCGATACTAATTAATCATTTTCGGTACGATACCGCCTCTGAAACGTACCGGTCCCTCACACCCCCACGCCGAAGTCACGTCGTGACATTGCTGGTTTACGAGCAGAGGAGCATGTTCAGCAGTGCACAATCACGGAGTACTTACAAACAGACAATGTGTGTAGACAGAAAAGGGAGAACGGACGCATTTTGGCTTAAAAACTAATGATAAAAGGTGAAGTTATAACACTGAAACGCCCCCAGGAAGAGGTGCTTTAAGACACGGCTAGCTAGTTAGCGGCTAAAGTCCATCCGCCGTCGGCAGTGTTTTAGCTACTTCTAAATCACTAATCCTGGTCTCCATGGCAACAAATAAAGTAAGTTTCTTACATGTATCATCCCTGCAGGACGAGGAATAGCTAAACATGTTTCACTACACACCGTAGCTCACCGGCATCAAAATGTGAACAAACGCCATGGGTGGATCTACACCTGACATCCACTGTAATGATATCAAGTACAGGCACGTATCTAGTCGATACTACTGATTACGTCGATATTTTTTGGCATCACAACATCTTCTTTTGTTTTAAAAAAAATGTATATTATGTTTATAAACTCAGAAAATATGTCCATGGACACATGAGGACTTTGAATATGACCAATGTATGATCCTGTAACTGATTGATACCCTGATTGATACCCAAATTTGTGGTTCAACCAAAACTAACGTAAAGTATCAAACAACAGAAGAATAATTGATTATTACATTTTAGCAGAAGTGTAGACAGAACATGTTAAAAGACAAAGTAAGCAGATATTAACAGTAAATGAACAAGTAGATTAATAATTTTCTACCACTTGGCCTTAAAAATGTTGACAAAATAATAGAATGATAAATGAAACAATATGTTACTGCATATGTCAGCCGACTAATTAGGAGCCTTTGTTTGTTTACTTACCACTAAAAGAAAAGTTGTCTAGTATGTTCACTATTTTATTTAAGGACTTAACTGCAATAAGAAACATATGTTTAATGTACCCTAAGATTTTTTTGTAAAATAAAGCCAATAATGCAATTTTTTTGTGGTACCCTTTATTTAGAAAAGTACCGAAAAGTACTGAAAAGTATCGAAATAATTTTAGTACCGCTACCGGTACCAAAATATTGGTATCGTTACAACACTAGTAGGTAGTAAAACAATTTAACAATGACTTTGACACAAGCTCTCTATTTAATATTAATGCTTTTTCCTGGACTTGTTTTCCGCAATTGTAGTGGGGTACCTGACCAGGTGCTCCACCAACCTTTAATTCTACCAAACGCGATAACAATCACCTGGTCCTTCGAAACTACATAATTTACACAAAGGTTATTGATGTCCTCATGTGGGTCAGTGCTAAATTATTCTAACCAGCTTCATTTATGGTGTATTTCTGTGTTAAATAGATGTTTTTCTCCTTCTGAAATTACTCATTTTGACATTGTGAAGCCAAGAAATGTTTTCATCGGGTTACCTTGCAATATGAAACGGACAATCTTTGTATTGCTCTTACTTCTGCTATCAGGCAATGTGCAACCAAACCCTGGCCCATTATTCATTCAAATATTAGAAGTCTACCGCCAAAATTAGACTTAGTCAAAATCTGGATTCTAACAACCAATGCAGACATCTTTATCTTATCAGAAGCCTGGCTAAGTAAAGCAGTCTCTGACAAGGACATTGCTATAAATGGATATATCTTCCGATGCGATCGTCCTCGAAAAGGTGGAAGAGTGGACATGTATATAAAAAACAAATTTAATGTTACCTTATTATCATCACTGTCAATCACTAAACAATTTGAACTCCTTGCCTTGCAGCTTGAATTCTCGCATGGCCAACCCCTCGCAATTGTAGGGTGTATAGACCTCCACTGAAGCCCTTGCCTCTCTTGCATCCTTTATGAGTGGGTTAAATGCTAGTGAACTTGTCTTGGTTGGTGATTTACATTTTGACTGGTTGACTTCCTCTTCTGATAACCTTAAAGCTGCTCACTAAATTTAACTCAATCACTTCCCCCAACTCGACCCAAAACTAAAAACTTATCTTTACTTGATCTAGTTCTAACCAGCGCTCCCCATAAGTAGACTGATACTGGGGTGTTTGTCAATGACTTGAGTGATCATTGTACAATAGCAGCTCTAAGAAACTGCAAGCTACCAAAATTAAAGCCTACTATTACATGCAAAAAAGATATTGAAAACTTTTGCCTCCCAGCTTTTATATACGACTTAGCTGTCTTTCAGTGGAAAAGAGTTGCTTTAATTTAAGATGTTGAGATAGCCTTGAAATACTTTTATAATGAATTTCAACATATAGTCAATAAACATGCTCCCTTTTGAAAATTTAGAGTTGGAAACCTTCTCAAAGAGAGAGTTGTGCTTGGGCCAGGGCTCGAAAAATAAAAACAGAAGTTGACTGGCTCAGCTTTCACCAGCTTAGAAATAAATGTATTTTGCTTGTTAAGAGAGCCAAGTCTGATTTTTACCTGCATGAATGCAAAAGACATAAATGACCTCAAAAAGTGTTGGCAAACCATAAAAGCTTCTTTAAATCATGTGACAACAAATGACTTTCCAAGTCCTTTAATTACTCAATCTGGTACTTTGTCTGATAAGACAGCTACCGTATATTACCAAATAGTAGCCCGGGCGTTTATTTCACAAAATCGATTTTGGAGACAGGCGTTTAAAAGAAGCAGGCGGTTATTTGCACAAAGCTTCTATTTATTTTTGCACCAGCCTGCACCAGGCCATTATTTGGTTACAATGGTTACTGTCCAGTATTTTTTTTTCATACAAAAAACTTTAAATGTAAAAGCTATTGTAAACATACAAACAAAAAAACAAGAGATCAACATGAGGTAGGCCAGAGGTCGGCAACCCAAAATGTTGAAAGAGCCATATTGGACCAAAAATACAAAAACAAATCTGTCTGGAGCCGCAAAAAATTAAAAGCCATATTACATACAGATAGTGTGTCATGAGGTATAAATCAGAATCAGAATCAGAATCAGAATCAGAATAGTTTTATTGCCATTGTTTGAGAACGGGTTCACAAACTAGGAATTTTTCTTGGTGCAAACGTGCGACATAAAAAACATATAACACATATTTGGTATAAAAAGAGCTGTGACTGAGCTATCAGATAGACTTAGAAGGGATTCAAGGAATTCAAGGAGCTGCTGTTAGGAGTTCTTGTTCATGTGCCTGATGGCCGAGGGGAAAAAACTGTTCAGGTGGCGGGAGGTGTGGGTCTGGATGGAGCGTAGTCTCCTGCCTGAGGGGAGAGGGGAGAATAGTGTGTGTCCAGGGTGAGAAGAGTCAGCTGTGATCCGACCCACACGCCTCCTGGTCCTGGAGGAGAACAAGTCCTGGAGGGATGGGAGCTTGCAGCCAATCACCTTCTCCGCAGCACGTACGATGCGTTGCAGTCTATTCTTATCCTGGACTGTGGCGCCGGGGAACCACACTGTGATGGAGGAGGTCAGGATGGACTCGATGATGGCTGAGTAAAACTGCACCAGCATCTCGGTCGGCACCTTAAGTTTCCTCAGCTGCCGCAGGAAGTACATCCTCTGCTGGGCCTTCTTGATGAGGGAGCTGATGGTCAGCTCCCACTTGAGGTCCTGGGTGATGGTGGTGCCCAAGAAACGGAAGGAGTCCACAATGGGGACGGGGGTGGGAGAGTCAATCAGGGTGAGGGGGGATGGTGGGGCTGTGACTTTCCTGAAGTCCATGATCATCTCCACTGTTTTCTGGGCGTTCAGCTCCAGGTTATTGAGGCTGCACCAGGACGTCAGCCGGTCTACTTGAATTAAGATGACTTAAAGGAAACTAAATGACCTCAAATATAGCTACAATTGAGGCATAATGCTGCAATATGTACATACAGCTAGCCTAAATAGCATGTTAGCATCGATTAGCTTGCAGTCATGCAGTGACCAAATATGTCTGATTAGCACTCCACACAAGTCAATAACATCAACAAAACTCACCTTTGTGCATTCATGCACAACGTTAAAAGTTTGGTGGACAAAATGAGACAGAAAAAGAAGTGGCATAAAACACGTCCTAGAAAGTCGGAGAAAGTTATACTTGTAAACAAACTACGGTAAGTTCAAGGACCGCCAAAATTAGTAGGACAAAACGGCGCTCGCCAAATACTCAAATCAGTGAAGCATGTTTAATACAAACAGTGTGCTTTATAACAATTAGGGAGGTTTGCGTCATGTTTGTCCTCCTATGGAAACCATATTAAAACAAAAACTTTTTTTTTTTTTCTCATCTTTTTCCATTTTTCATACATTTAAAAAAAAGCTCCAGAGAGCCACTAGGGCGGCCCTAAAGAGCCACATGCGTCTTTAGAGCCGCGGGTTGCCGACCCCTGAGGTAGGCTATCAAAAGACAATCGATAAACAAGGCCTCAACATGGCAGTAGTGCAACAATTGTCAAATAGAATACCAATACTAAAAATAAATCAACTTTTTAAATAAAGCAGCCTACCGGGAAAAATAAAATTATGGTACCAAGTACTCAAGTATAAAACCCACCATTAAAACAGAACAATAATACTGTCACTTAAATAAAATAAAGGCTACAGTACTCCAAGTTTTAAATAAAGCAGCACACAGGAAAAATAAAAGTCTGGTACCAAGTACTCTATAAAACCATCAAAACAATAATACTGCAGCAAACGCAACCCCAGTAGCATTTTAATCTAAATTATGCCAATAACAACCCATGGGCGGCTATTTGGACATAGGCGGTTATTAGGAAGAGGCGGTTAATTCACAAAACGGGGTCAGACCCCGGGCGGCTTTTAGGACATGGGCGGTTATTTGCCCAAGGGCGTTTATTTGGTAATATATGGTATATCAAATAGTTTTAATGAGTTTCTTGTTTCTGCCGGGTCCTTGTTTGAGTCGTTGAATCCTCAATTGTCAAATGTTGTTATAACTAATGTTAATATACCAAATATACCGCAGGCTGTAAATAGACGCAGCACCTGCACTTTTGAGTTCACACCTGTATCAGTATCTGAGGTAAACCGTGCACTAAAGAGCCAGGACACAACTAAAGCAGCAGGACCTGACCAAATTGAACCTTTTTTCTTAAAATTGGCTGCTGATTTTGATGCCGAGCCTCTCTTGCATATTTTTAACATAAGTCTAAGAAGTAAAAGCATTCCAAAAATCTGGAAATCGACCTTTGTTCTTCCCCTGCTAAAAGGGGGTGAACCCACAAATATAAATAATTACAGACCAATTTTCTAAATTATGCATTTTAGCAAAATTGTTTGAGAAGATTAGTAACCAGCTAAAGGATTTTTTAGGATCAAACAATATTTTTTTTCTGTTTCAATCTGGTTTTAGAAAACAGCATAGCACTATTACAGCTGCAAGAAATATTGTGTCGCCCTATTTATTGATTTGTCAAAAGCATTTGACACAGTAGACCACAGTCTGTTAATTCAAGTCCTTCGTCACATTGGATTATCTAAAAAATGCAGCTGCTTGGTTCACACACTATCTTTCCAGCAGAACATAACTTGTACAGGTGGCTGACACGACTTCTTCATTACTGGACATTACCAAAGGAGTTCGTAAGTAAGGCACAGTGCTGGGGCCCATTTTATTTTCTATCTACATAAATAATCTTTGCATTAATTTGTCAAATGCAATGTACCAGCAGACAACACCATTATTTATTGCTGTTCAACCTCCATCACTCAGGCTTTTGAGGTTTTACAAGCTGCTTTTGATGTCATCCAGGCTCGCTTATATGATCTTAAATTGGTTTTGAATACAAATAAAAGCAAGCTAATGGTTTTCTCTCATTCAAGGGGGCTACTGGAAAATATTCCAAATATTGTAACATCAAATGGAAACCCTATAGAGCAGGTCTTAAATTATAAGTACTTGGGTTTTACTCTTGATCAGGAGCTTTTATTTAAAGCCCATATTAACAACCTGGTCTCTAAGCTTAGGGTAAAGCTTTTTTTTTTTTTCAGAAATAAAAACTGTTTCCCTTTTAAAGTCAGAAAGAAATTGGTGACAGCGACTATCTTGCCCGTAATTGATTAGGGAGACGTGCTTTATTTTAGTGCTTTATTTAAATGCCTCCAGTCCTTGGACACTGTTTTTCACTCAGCACTAAGATTTGTTACTGTCTGTCATAGTCTCGCCCACCACTGGCAACCGTATATGAAAGCAGACTTATCTTCATTGAGTGCACGCAGATACCACACATTGGTTGACTATCATTTATAAGGCTCTTTTAGGTTTAATGCCTCCATACTTGTGTACATTGTTACAAAGAAAAAACAGCTCTTATGCATTACGTTCTAACAATTTGCATGTTTTAACTGTTCCCCATGTACGGATTGAATTTGGCAAAAGAGCTTTTGGCATTGCTGCCCCTCTGGCATGGAATGCATTGCAGACGAAACTGAAACTCTCTGAACTACTTCCATTTGGAGCCTTCCGTTCTATCCTGAGGGACAGACAGCGAGAGACGTTTGCACAGTGCATGTATTTTTAAAAGGTGTAAATCTTTATTGTTTTACAGTTCTCTTTTATGCATTTTAAAATGTACAGTATGTCTTAATGTATTACTTTTATGAAACTGCTCTGTGACGTGCTGTTGACCTCTTGGCCAGGTCACCCTTATGAAAGAGATCTTGATCTCAATGGGTTTCTTATCTGGTTAAATAAAGGTTGTATACATAAGTTAATAAACATGGCTGCCAATGTGCCTTCAACACTCACACTCATTGAATAAGCGTTGCTGAAATAGAAATATGATTAATTGTCATGTAGTAGCCAGATCCAATCTTCTATTAATAAAATCAATTATCTATTTTACTGGATGTTTACTGATCTTGCACTTCAGCTGACCTTGGGCAGCCTCACACAAACGCTCTGAAGGAAATACATGGTCCATGCGACTCGATCGGAAGTCACTACTAAAAATAACGACCATTTAAGTCATGTGAGACAAGGTTGCCCTGTGTTTTTTTTTTAACAAGACTTGTTTAAAGAACTTAGTCACAGGATAGCTGAAATGACATGGTTTTCCCACTGGACCGGAGGACTCTTAATCCTTTTCACTCCTACTGGAGCATCGGACTGACAAAAGGTTTCTCCAACAGGTTTGGTTTTGAAATACTTGCTTGATTTGTTCCCATGCCAATCTCCTGATATTTTCTGGGACAGTTCTCTTCCATGATTTCTTGGGTCATAATCTTTTCCTTTTCCCTTGAGAGTTCCACTCTAGGGCCTGCTGCATAGTGTTTGTCCTTGGATTCCTTAGAGTGTGCCTGATCCACCGTCATTTCCTCTGCCTGATGATGACTTCGACCATCTTCTGTTCTGTGCGCTGCCACAGATTGATGTTAGCTATGACGTTTGGCCACGTAAACAAGCCTGCATTGGAAACTCAAAAAAACGGAATGTAAAGAGAACTAACCAAAGGTTTTTGGATCTTATTCAGGATATCATTGCAAAAAACTGCCTAAGATCTCGGGATAGATCGAAAGGCGCAAGAAGTCCGGTCAAGTGTAAAGGGGCTGTACATTGAAGGATACCTCGGGTGCAGTGGGAGGGTACCTTCCTCACAAGGTTGTGTGCTCCTAAATTGACTGAAGTACGCTAGGAGTCAATTTATGTACTTTAAAGGGGAACTGCACTTTGTGAAATTTTCCTTCACAATCATTATGAGCGACAAGAACAAACATGTTTTTTTTAGGATTCTAACGATTTAAAAAAAACTGGGAGTCACCGTTGTGGCTTTTAAAGCCTCTAAAACAACTTAAAAACCCTCCATCAACATTTTATAAACACACTACAAGTCTATATATAATGTAACAACAGACACGTTCATAACAATATGTAACAGTATGTTCAATATTTACCGTATTTTATGCATTACCAGAACTTCTTTCCTCAGTGCATTTATTTCTGTTCACAGAGCAGTGCCATTTCAGACTTCCGGCAACAAATGTGTGTTCCTACTTTTTGGAAACGCGAGTGTGTTGTAATCAGACGACTTGGTAACAGACAAGGTAGAGTACTGTTTTTGGACAAATGAGGATTCACAACCTTATCTTTTTGAAGCTGAATATACGGAGGATAGACTGCTGCTTAAAGAAGCGAGCACCAAGAAAAGGTGAAACGTGGGAGAAGAAAGAAGTCAAAAGAGTGAGGTAGGCGTGACTTGCGGGTACAAGCGTGGAACTTCAATATGATATTGATCATGATACACGCAGTACACAATGCGTGTTATTATTACTACTACATACACTGCCAAGCTAGCTGTGGACAAACCAAACATGAAATGTAGGCTCATACTTTACAGACTGAGATACTGTAATATGATTGTTCTTGTTTTTCTGTCAGTGCAGATTGGTGTCCAATTGCACTGTGTTGTGCATTAAAAACTCAAAAGCAATTCATCTGTTGATGTAAAAGCTATCTTATCTCTTGCCGTAGCTAGCTTACGACTAATGCCTTAGCATGCTGTCCCAAGATGTCTTACTACGCTATTAAAAAAAAAAAGACTTCCTCAGTGTTCACTGTTACAATAACGATGTCGCTACAGCTACAGGTTATTTTACAGTTTACAGAACTTAAATGCGTAAATGAAGTATTGTTGACGGTTTTTGGATGCATTTTTAAAAGGGATTTAGTGGCAGAATGGATTGCACCCATTAGCTGCACCAAGCAGCCACCAAGAACGAGCCGATTTTTACAAATTAGAATGCAAAAAAAACAAAACCTTTTCTCTTGTAGTTTCTCATTAGGATTGTGAACGATAGGCAAAATTCCAAGAAAGTGCAGTTCCCCTTTAAGGTGCAACACATCAGGTAAAAGTCAAACGTGGGGAAGCAGTACCTAAAGTGATTACTGACAGGAAGCAGTTTTGGAAGTACAGTAGGAGTTTATTTATGTCCCTTAAGGTGACTTTTCTCTCAGCGTAGGTCCAGACTACAGTAGGAGTCAGTATATGCACCTCAAAGGGAATGGAGGCAGTACCTTGGGGGATAACACCTTGCTGACAAGGTAGGATACCCTCAAATTGACTGAATTATGGAATGAGTCTATTTCTGTATTTTAAGGTGCAACACATCGGAAGCAGTACCTAAAGTGACAACTGATGAAGAGCAGGTCTGAAGTACAGTTGGAGCTGATTTATGTACAGTACCTTCAAGTGATTTTTCTTGTAGAGTACAGTATGTTCACTGCACAGTAGGATTCAATGCATACATCTCAAGGGGAACAGAGGCATTACCTTGGAGGGTACCCAGATTCTGCACTCCTAAAGTCACGTATGTCCAAGAGAAGCCCTTTCCTTTTAAAGTGACTATTAACACAGAATAGGTTTTAAATCCAGTAGGAGATGGTTTCTATGTCAAAAGGTGCAAAAGATTTGGTAAAAGTCAAAGGTACACAAGTAGTACAAAGGTTCATTTTTATGGCCTAAGGTGTAACACCCACTGATAAAATTGTATACCTCCCTAAAGTGACTGAGAGTGGGTCTTAAGTAAGTAGTTGTCTGTTTGTGTGTCTCAAATAAACAAACAGTAGCGTCTACGTCTCAAGACGTACAGAGACTGTATCTTGGAGCATAACACTTGAATTTCGACTAAAAGGCGTCCATTTCTGTTTCTTTAAAGTCTAGACAAGAGGGTACAGAGGAGGTACTCTGGAGGCGACCACCCAATTAACAACATGTTGTAGCCCTAAAGTAACTTCTGTCTGGGGGTAGGTCTAAAGTACAGTAGGAGTCTGTTCACTTGCCTTAAAGTGTAACAAGCCTCTGGTATCAATCAACCTTGGAGGATACCACTCCAGTCTCTTAGTGCTTGATTCTAAAAAAAAAAAAATTGCCTCTATTTCCATTAACAGCTAGTTCCGACAGAATGTCACATCAACGGATAAACATTTCCGCCATGGTAATAATGTGATGATTTCTACACATGTAAGCATGGAGGTCATATCAGCTCTCGTCATCACATTCAGTGTATTGCACTAATAAAGAGAGCCTTGATGAGTCACAGAGCAGGAAATTAATGTTGAGAGAAAAGGAGGGAGTACATACTGAAGGGCACGCATTCATACTGGACTTCCAGATATTTGTACGTTCCAGGACAGGGGTCGGGAAACACGTCCGGGCCGGCAACAACGGCACACTGGGTCCGGTTATTACATCTGAAACAAAGAGAAAGGGGGGTGTTGATTTACAGGAAATGAGTAAAAATTGTAACAATAAAGATGTTTTCGTCATTCGAGTTTATAATCAAAGCTGTCCTCTAACCCAGTGTTTTTCAACCTTTTTTGAGCCAAGGCGCATTTTTTTCATTGAAAAAATCCAGAGGCACACCACCAACAGAAATAATTAAAAAACAAAACTCAGTTGACGGTAAAAAGTTGTTGTCGCAATTGTTGGATATGACTTTAAACCATAACCAACCATGCATCACTATAGCTCTTGTCTCAAACTAGGTGTACTGTCACGACCTGTCACATCACGTCGTGACTTATTTTGAGTTTTTTGACGTTTTCCTGTGTGTAGTGTTTTAGTTCTTGTCTTGCGCTCCTATTTTGGTGGCTTTTTCTCTTTTTTTGGTATTTTCCTGTAGCAATTTTAATGTCTTCCTTTGAGCGATATTTCCCACATCTACTTCGTTTTAGCAATCAAGAATATTTCAGTTGTTTTTATCCTTCTTTGTGGGGACATTGTTGATTGTCTTGTCATGTCATGTACGGATGTACATTGTGGACGCCGTCTTTGCTCCACAGTAAGTCTTTGCTGTCGTCCAGCATTCTGTTTTTGTTTACTTTGTAGCCAGTTCAGTTTTAGTTTCGTTCTGCATCGCCTTCCCTAAGCTTCAATGCCTTTTCTTAGGGGCACTCACATTTTGTTTATTTTTGGTTTAAGCATTAGATATCTTTTTACCTGCATGCTGCCTCCCGCTGTTTCCGACATCTACAAAGCAATTAGCTGCTGGCTGCCACCTACTGATATGGAAGAGTATTACACGTTTACTCTGCCGAGCTCTAGACAGCACCGACACTCAAAAACAACACATTATTTGCAGACTATAATTACTGGTTTGCAAAAAATATTTTTAACCCAAATAGGTAAAATTAGATAATCTCCCATGGCACACCAGACTGTATCTCACGGCACAATAGTGTGCCACGGCACAGTGGTTGAAAAACACTGCTCTAACCTAAAAGGACAGACTACCAAACAAATGAAAATACAGCATTTCTTGATTCTTTTTTGTTCAAAATTATTTTCCCTTTTTGATATTTGAGGCAAAATTGGAAAGGTTGTCACCCAACACAATTAAGAATAGTATGATCAAGTTAGTTTAGTCTTTATTTGAAGGGACAATGCACAGAAACATTAAGCTCAAAGACAGATATGTTCTGTACCAGATTATAGCTAAATAGCTAATTTCCATCTGCAGTCCCTGGCTACCTAAATTAAAGGGATACAAAAATCATGCAATAAAATTATGACAATAAAAACATACTATAGCATGTTTTTAAATTAAGAAAAGTCATAAAATGCCCTTTCATGTACACATACTTAATATATAATACAACCACACCTCATTTACATCATAACACAAACACAATACATGCTTTTGTTCACATCTGTCATCATTTGTAAAAACAACCATGATTTTAACAGACACACCTCACAATTTACAATAAAAATGCTCTCATGGATAAATATAATACACATTAGGTTGATGTGTCAAACATAATGCCCACTTTAGTGACCGTGTGAGCAGCTTTGATTGCTCCAAAGCCACCTTTTAACTTCAATTGTGAATGAAGAGTAATCTGTTAGACTTTTCAAGTTTGTTGTGAGGTCGTTCCATTCCTTTATGGCTTTATATGAAAAGGCTGATTGTGCAAAAGAGGTTTTACATCTGGGAACGCTACACTGCCCCCTGGTGGAGGCTCGTGTGTTTCTAGTTGTCACAGCAGATGTAAACTGGACAAAGTGCTTAAGTGGCGCTGGTGCAGTGTTATTTAGGATTCGATGGGCCAATCGTATTGATGCTAATCTTTGAATGTTAGCTAAATTTAACAATCTTTATTTTTGGAGAACTAAACAGTGATGGTGGTGTTGTGGTTTTCGGTCAAGGATTTTGAGGGATTGTTTGTGCAAAGTTTCCAATGGCCTCAGTGTCATTTTGCTTGCCTGCGACCAACATGTTATACAATAATAAAAACAAGACATAATCATTGCATTAAAATAAGTTTGAGCTGCCTCCAGTGTTAATGAATTCCTGATACATTTGAACGTTTTTATGTTGTATTTAAGACTCTGGCACATCTGTTTGATATGTTTTTTAAAACCAAGTGTTGGCTCTAAAATGACACCCAGGTAACGATATTCACTAACATTTTGTATTATTTCCTTATTAACCGTCACGTTACATCAAACAAACAAAAAACACTTTACTTTGTTTTTTTAAGGATATATATCTTGTTTGCCTTTTCAGTCAACATGAGTGTTGAGTATTATCTTTAAAATGGTACAATCCTGTCATGCTATGTCACATGGACAGACAACCAGACAAAAAAACATTTTTGCCGGGACTTTTTGGTGGACGGGGTTGGGTTCTCCTTTTGTCTATGTAGGTCAAAGTGGAAAAGTTGCCCCCACCCTAGAATCGAGAAAGGTACGCCACCGTCATGTATGCATGTCTTGCACAGAAAATCAAAAAGAAAACAGAAATACAACATTTGATGGGTTTTTTTTGTATTAAATTTTTTTTATAGTTTTGTTTGAAACTATATGAAAGATCTGCCCCCCAAAAGTGATACACTATTCATGCCTGTCAGGTAAACCGTACAAAAAAGCACAACATTGTAATACTTTTATTAGATTAGATTTCTTCTTTTCATTTAAGAATTGCCTTGCCTTTAACGGACTTGCAGTATATTTTGTTTTGTTACCAGTGAATGCACAAAAGAGAAATATGATGATAACCATAGAAGCGTTTGTATCAATGCTCTGAATCTATACCATCATTATCTTTGCCGAACAGTAAATAGTATTTATCCTGGGAAGGTCAAGGCGGGTTCTGACACAATGATTCATACAGCGCAATTAAAGGATCCTCTACACCTTAATTAACATTGATTGGCTGCTCACTAATCAATCCAAGTCATGAGAGGAGGAAAAGTTGTAATGAAATATAGTCAGCTTTCTTTATGGCTTCATGAACCATAGCTAGACCCCCACACCCCTTAAGACAAACTACCCACACTCAGCAGCCAGTAAATGCCACTCAAGTAAATAAGAGCTCATTGTGACTGAGAAACAATTATCTCTTCACAAGACCTTTTATTCTATAGGGACGAGGGGGTGGGGTTGGGCAGTGGAGGATGGGGGGGGGGGGGGGGGGGGGGGGGGGTCATGTAAAAATAGAAAATTACCCCCTTGGAAAACGAACACGAAGAAACTCCAAAGTGAATTGAGCTGGATCACAGCAGGGTTGTTAATAGCAATCCAAAGACACCTGGCATGGTATGGCATGGTATGGCATAGCATAGGTTAGCATAGCATAGCATTGCATAAGTGTTGGGTTTGGTTAAACGTAGCAATCCCAAGACACCTTGTGTAGAGTCCCAAGACACCTTGTGTAGAGTTTAACGTGGAGAAGGCATAGTGGCATAGCATAACATGGCATGGCATAGCATAATAAAGCGTAGCATGGCATCGTATATCATAGTAGAAACTTTGCTTTTCAAATAATGAGCCAAAACTCTGAGAATATAAAATGTTAATCTAAAAATGTATCAAACCATATTGTAACATTTCAAACCCGACAGTTTTTATGAATACCAACTGACCAATTCCTTAGACCAATTGGAAAAATCCCAAGGAATGTGTGTTTTTAATATTTTTTATTTAGCTTTTCTCAAATGTTGCGTTATTAGGTATGTCAAATTATACAAACGTTTAATCAGATTAAACACAGTTTGCAAAATAATTAGTCATGATCAATCCACATTTGCAACTATTGTTTGTCTAAAATATGCACAATGTCACTGTGTTGTATCAACACAATGATAAATGACAATTCCATACATTTGACATACTGTAAGTTTGTTACAGCTTCAAATGAAATTCAAATTCAAATCAAGGTACATATTATGTAAGTCTTACTTTCAGACAAGCCTCCTTTTTTGTCTTTTCCGTGTTCTGTTGTGGACAGTCGACAGCAGTGTTGCGTTGCACTGGTGGCGCAGGTGTGTGGAATTAGTAATCAGCACTATTTGTAAGTCACAGTTAGGTAAATGATGAGAGGGTGCTCGTGTTCGATCATTGTGACCCGCCCTCTTCCTGGTTCCAACCTTCAGGATACACACACATGCATGCACAAAGGAACAACGCCACAGCCCATGGGTGGTATTTGGGGTGATTTACGGTCTCGCTCAACCGTTGAAACTCTGCACGGCGGCCATTGTGTTCGTCTTTTAATCTCTTCGTACGCCAAGATCTCTAGTTGTGGCATCTATTTAATAAATATGTTGGTGAAACAAGGGTTAGTGCATGTGCCTCACAATACGAAGGTCCTGGGTTCGATCCCGGGGTCTTTCTGTGTGGAGTTTGCATGTTCTCCCCGTGACTGCGTGGGTTCCCTCCGGGTACTCCGGCTTCCTCCCACTTCCAAAAACATGCACGGTTAGGGTTATTGGCTAGGTTGATTGGCAACGTTAAATTGGCCCTAGTGTGTGAATGTGAGTGTGAATGTTGTCTGTCTATCTGTGTTGGCCCTGCGATGAGGTGGCGACTTGTCCAGGGTGTACCCCGCCTTCCACCTGAGTGCAGCTGGGAAAGGCTCCAGCACCCCCGCGACCCCGAGAGGGACAAGCGGTAGAACATGGATGGATGGATGGATGTTCTTTTAAACCACTATTGGTAATATAAGCATAACATAACCGGTGGTGTTCTTGTTGCATTTTTGTCGTTAAAAAAATGTTACCTCAGCTATTCCGGAACCGCGGATGTCGTTGTGGCTTGTGCAGCCCTTTGAGACACTTGTGATTTAGGGCTATATAAATAAACATTGATTGATATGTAACAGTTGCAGCAAAAAAAAAAGGGCAGCAAAAAATAAAGAGTAGATCCAGCAGAAAATATACATTATAAACAAAGAGAGATAGCTAACATAGAAGCGGTCAGGTAATATACAGATATCGTCTATTGCTGTATGGCGAGTGATTAAGTGTGGGTTAAGCCTATAAGTGATTAATCATTTTCAATATTTGATTATTCATACTTGATAACGCAATCATTTATTTTTAAACTAAACTAAACGTGTGCACAGAGGATTGTTTCTCTTAAATGAGCAGAATAAGGAGCACAGTTGTAATGTAAATAATTCAATGTATATACTCTGATGATTAACTTGTGTGATGACTGTGTTATGCTGATAGTATATATTTGTACTATGAATTGATTAACGTGAAAAACTTATTCGGGTGTTACCATTTAGTGGTCAATTGTACGGAATATGTACTGTACTGTGCAATCTACTAATAAAAGTCTCAAGCAATCAAAAACAGTCCATTTAGCGTGTCTGTCTTCATGAATATGCAGAATATATGCTGACCATCAGAACACCCACAATACTTTGGAGGAGAAGATGCAAATATAACTATTTAGCACATGCAGTGTGATCTATCAAGATTGAAATTGTCTTTGAACCATTGTTTTGTGTCTTTATTGAGTATGACGAGAATGAACGTGCAAACTGGCAGCTGCACAGAAATAGCTGCGAGAAAGGAAGCGATCCCGCTGCAACAGCGTCCTACGTATGCTTGTCAACATATTTGGACCGTCCAAAATAAAAAAAATTAGACATATTGTCTATTCAGCAATATCATTCTATAATTTTATAGCCCCTGGATGACTTAAGGGGCTGATTAAAACAAATAAATTTGATGCGTTTTGGTGTCTGTTGACAATTTTTTAAATTTACATTCACTTTTCATATAGTAGATATATTATTAATACATATATTATTTGATATTCTATTAATGTATCTCCTATATGAAAAACACGTATTGCAATATGCATTTTCTTGCGTTTGGAACATTCCAGGACACACTGGCACACTCATCTCTCATGAGTGCACCTTCAGCGCACTAAAAAAGTGGGTCCATTGTATATGCCCTGCAGGACTGCTTCTAAAATGCCCATAAAAAGTGGTACATATCTGCTGCATGTTTCAACACATACAAATGCCACACGTAGGAGCATGCTAACATGAATGTGCACTAAATGATCATGGTAAAAGCCGCTTAGTACACAGAAAATAAATATTGAAATAAGGCGGTCTGCACCACTTTTTAATTGTACACGCAGTCTTAGTAGATCACACACAACACGCCCACTGAAAGTACACAGAATTTTATAGTTTGCACATGCTGTTTAGCGGGTGGTATTTGGATCTTAGTAGATCAGGTCAATATGACACTACTTATTGCTTTAAATATGAATTTTACATTTCATTTTTATATCCTACTTGGCATGTCTAACCGTGCAAAAAAAATGGTCAACTACACTATTAATATAAAGGCGTGTTGTTTTTCAGTTCATATGTATGTGTTTGTTAACAATGTGGTAAATGTACAGTATGAGTGTCTGTCAGATTTCCTCCTGATTATTTGCAACCTGCTCAGTGGCCTTGTGGTTTGAGTGTCCGCCCTGAGACTGGAAGTTCGTGAGTTCAAACCCCGTCTGAGTCATACCAAAGACTATAAAAATGGGACCCATTGCCTCCCTGCTAGGCACTTAGCATCAAGGGTTGGAATGGTGGGTTGAACGCTGCTGCTCACTGCTCCCCTCACCTCCCAGGGGGGTGAACATGAGAACGGGACAAATGCAGAGGATCATTTCACCACTATGACTATCGTTGGGACTTTAACTTAACTTAACTCCATTAAGTGAAAATCCTGACTTGATTAATCAAGTTTGTAGTACTTCTTTAGTGTTTAGCTAAGTTAAGACAACAAACATAAGAGATCCTGGATAAACAGGACTGTGCTTGTGCAATAAATTGAGAGAAGTTCTAACTATGTTGTATGCTTGCATGTTCGAAATAAACTCAAACTCAAACTCAAACTAGACATAGTCAGGAAGAATACCTTTTTTTGTCACTGGAGTCAAAACAGAAGAGATGTGTCCTTGCCTAGAATCAAAAATGGTAACTTTTGACATTTCTGGGATTCCGCACCGCTTTAATTTGAGGCCATGATTCTTGCCCCGAAAAGAGTCGATTGCACCCATCAGGTTGGGAGTGAAGTATTGGCCCAGGTGGAGGAGTTCCAGTATCTCGGGAGAACAAGTGAGTGAAGGCTGCAGCCTAAGATTGACAGATGGGAGCAGCAATTGCAGTAATGTGGTTGTGATACCAGACGGTCGTGGTGAAGAGGGACCTGAGACGATTTACCAGTCGATCTATGTTTCCACTCTCACCTGTGACACCAGCTTTGGGTAGTAATTGAAAAAGCACGATGGTGGATACCAGAGGTGTGGACTCGAGTCACATGACTTGGACTCGAGTCAGACTCGAGTCATGAATTTGATGACTTTAGACTCGACTTGACAAAATGTAAAGAGACTTGCAACTCGACTTAGACTTTAACATCAATGACTTGTGACTTCACTTGGACTTGAGCCTTTTGACTTGACATGACTTGCTACTTTCCCCAAAACCTAAAGCTTAAAAAGTTATTTGGGAGCGCTCCGTAGCTTTCATTTTGTACGTGTCTGTCTATCAGCGTGTGTGCTGCGTGTCAGCGTGTGTGCTGTCAGTACAACAGCCAATCAAATTACATCTACATTGTTTTCATCACACAGCATTCAGCCAATCAAATTGCAGGACAACCAATGAACAACAGTTGTCAAACAACGCGCCAGTTAGAAAGATTTATACCAAAGTTGGTTTCGTTCGGGTATAAAAACTACGACTTGGTCAACAAAAAACGAATTGCCGTATGCAAATCACGCAGTTCGAATATTACAGACGCAGACGCAACAACTTCCAACTTCGTTCGACATTTGAAGTTGCACAAAGAAGGGTAAGTTTTGAATGTAAGATAACGTTTATTGGCTAAGTAACGTGACTTTTATTTGCTGTGTAATTAAATCAGTGAGGCTGTAAACTCACTGCTAACGTTATAACCATAGACATCTTGTAAGTAGACGCAGCATCGAGCGCTACTGCCTACTGGTGCAGACGAGACGCGGGGCCGCCATCTTGGAGTGGTGATCCGCTCCACTCAGTGCAATTCATTTGGCAGGAGCAATGAACTGTCAGTGCATTTAATTCATTTTACCTCACTGAATACCACTCATTTTCACGCGCTTTTTTGTCATACGTGTAGCTATGATAAAGGACACATGTTTTATTATTCATAGTTTGCTTAACAGTAATATAATATTCTTATATGCTATAAGTGACCAGACGTCCCAGATCAAAACTGGGAATATAAGCCCAGAGAAGGGGGGAAAAAACGGTCAGCTATTTTTAAGTTGAAGAAACAATATAATTACGTTATATATACATGCGTATATCCTACATAAACAATGTATGAATACATTAGATATCTATATATCTTATAGACTGTATCTCTGTTGCTGCAGCAGCAGAGTTTATTCTGTCTTGACATTTTGTATTGATATTTTGTATTACATTCTTCCCTTAAATGATCATGTTTACAGTGATTGTTATGTATGTATTTTGTATGTATTTCGCTTTGGATAAAAGCGTCTGCCAAATACTTGAACATATATAAACACCTGAAAGTCTTTATATCAGCTAAAACCACCAATCTGTTTCACTGGATTCAGAATAAAACCAAATGCTGTCTTACCCAACAATGTTAGTATTTGAATATTGTTACTTGAAGACTTATTCCTGGTTACAATTATACTGTTAAGAAAGTATTGTCTTATATTTTGCTTAAAATGAGAATGCACCATAATCAGTGGCGGCTGGTGAATTTTGTTTTAGGTGGGGCTGAAAGTTTGTAAACCAAACCCCTGTAGGGGCGTCATCCTCCCCCAGAAGATTTATTTGTGATTTTCACATACAAATATTGAAGATCTTTGCTCCTTCTCAACTCTGTGGTAATGTTATTTTCATAAAATACAACCAATAGTACATTAATGTTAAATCTTACTTGTGAAAAGTAATCTCCCGATTCCTATTTTCAACAGTCCGCTCACTTGAGCAGGAAAACGCTGAACACCATCTTTGTTTCCTACCTGTCAACTGTCAGTTTAGGCTGCTCGCAGCAACCAATACTGCGTCTACTTATAAGATGTCTATGGTTATAACGTCATTGCAAACACGGCAATATGTTGCGTCCACTGCAGTTTGCTACCTTATTCATACTTTTTATCAAGTGATTTTTTTTAAGCAGGGTTGCATGAGGTACCTACACTTAACGTTACGTTAGTCAATGTATCACACACAGTAACATAACGTTAGACGGCGGTCACCAGCACCGCATATTTTAGCCACCTACAAAAAGACAAACAGTCAAATAAAGGTCAGTTAAAATGTATACTATATTAAGAATATATTGCATAGGGCCCTGACATCTAAAAAGTACAACTCTGTTCATTGTTATGTTCATGTATTTGTTATGTTTTACATGTGTACGCACACATAAACACACATACAGTATGAGATGAGATCAATGAGATAAGGTAAGAACAGAATAGAAACTGCTGT
The DNA here is from genome assembly GCF_033978785.1 of Entelurus aequoreus. Taxonomy (NCBI): domain Eukaryota; kingdom Metazoa; phylum Chordata; class Actinopteri; order Syngnathiformes; family Syngnathidae; genus Entelurus; species Entelurus aequoreus. The sequence goes on along the minus strand of NC_084742.1, from coordinate 21,493,698 downwards.
GGAACTAGTTACAATGCAATATGCCATGGAAATACAATGTTAACACTTTTGTACAAATAAGTACAATTGCACTTGTTTTTGCAAATGTGTTTATTCTGTAAAGGAATGAGTTAAATGTTTAAAATTGTTTAAACTATTAGAATGACTGTTTAATAGTGCTATTACGAATTGCAATGTCAGTACTATTTTTTTTCTTGCTATTTCAAATGCACTTGTTTTAATAAATAAATACAGCGTTTTAAAAGCATACACAATCTGTGTAAAAATATTAATCTGTGGTTAAAAGGACTTGAAAGGACTCGAAACTCAAAATGCAGGACTTGTGACTTGACTTGAGACTTTCCAGTCTTGACTTTGGACTTGACTCGGGACTTGCCTGTCTTGACTCGGGACTTGACTCGAGACTTGAGGGCAAAGACTTGAGACTTACTTGTGACTTGCAAAGCAATGACTTTGTCCCACCTCTGGTGGATACAAACGGACGAAATAAGTATCCTCTGTAGGGCGGCTGGACTCACCCTAAGGCATAGGGTGATGAGCTCAGTCATCCAGGAAAAGCTCAAAATAAGGTGGCTTCTCCTTCACATCCAGAGGATTTTAGTTCATAAAAAAACTCAGTAAAAAAAAGTATTTTATTGATTTGTGTCACAGCGATGCCAGATGGATGGAGAAGATTGAACTACCATGACTTGTCCAAAATGTCCAACATGCACACTTTGTTTTTGTTTTTTTTGTTTTTTTGTCAACCGAAGCTAAGCCAGGACAAAATCTGCAAAGGCAATCACAGGAATAATAACTTCTTTCCTCTTGAGGGATTAAACAAACATGCTTCGCATCCAACGGGATGATTGCGCACTTAATCCCAAAGATTTAATCTTGACCTACATGCAAAAATCCTTTTTATCGCTGCTCTGTAAGTTTTTTTTCTTTAACTAAATTAACGATACTTTTTGCTTTTTTTGACGAGACGTCTCAGAAAACATCACCACAACACCTTACAAAGAAAGACCAGCATCATACACAACATCACATGAAATGTTAGCATGTACCGTAGCGCCAGAGATCAGTTTAGCTACTGTAGCATCAAAGAATAGCATGCACATTACGCTTTTTCTTTGGCTTTTTTTTTTTTTTGGAAGTCCCTGACTGGACTTTAGATAAAACTGTTACCACGTTTTGGCCAAATAGTTTCCGTATATTTATTAAAATATTTAAGAAAATGTTTGTGTATTGAATTCTGGCAATAATATTGTGGTATTGTTTAAAGTAAATTAACATGTTGTAAACAGGTTATTTACTGGGATTAATCACAATTCAAAAGTGGGATTAATTTGATTTAAAAATGAATCATTTGACAGTACCATATTTTTCGGACCATAGGGCGCACCAGATTAAAAGGCGCACTGCCGATGAGCGGGTCTATTCAGGTCTATTTTCATACAAAAGGCACAACGGATTATAAAGCGCATTAAAGGGGTCATATTATGATTTTTTTCTAAATTTTAAACACTATCTTGTGGTCTACATAACATGTGATGGTGGTTCTTTCGTGAAAGTGTTGCATAGATTATGTTGTAAAGACCATTTTCAAGTAGCTTTCTGAGCGTCTCTTCAGGATGCGCCGTTTTGTGGGCGGTCTTCGACAGCGTCTTCTCCCCGTCATCTTTGTTGTAGGCGTATAGCGTGCAAGGACGGCAGTTGAAAAAGTGTCAAAAGTGTTGTTTACGGGCGTCATCTTGCAGTTTACACGTATCTCTTATGTATGACTGCCATCTACTGGTCACACTTGTCATTACACCATGTACCAAATAAAATTGCTTCGAGGTCGGTGCGCAAAACCAGAAATATGCCGTACATTAGGCACACCGGGTTATAAGGCGCACTGTCGATTTTCGAGAAAATTAAAGGATTTTAAGTGTGCCTTATAGTCCGAAAAATACGGTACGAGTTAATATACCTATATTGCTAGACCTCAGAGTACTGCCCATACCTCAGTTTAGCTAGCATCAAAAAATTAATTGCGTATTTTGCTTTTTTTTAGGACTTTATGACCTCTTTTTCCCCCTTCTCAGCAGTTGTTTGCAAAAGCAGGCAGATTAAAGTAGGAGGCTGCCATCTGACAACGAGAGACACGGGGGAACCTAGCAGATCACAACACTGTAATCACTCTAATCGCTAGCTGATCCCAGAGCAGCAGGAAATCTAAGAGCCAACACCTACTTTGTTGCTTGGATTCACGTGACGTCACGTCCCACTCACGTCTGGCTCATTAAAATATGCGTAGTGGTCAGGCCAGCATTTGTTCTCAATGGGTACCAGGCGGCATTTAGTCTTTCTCGAAGAAAAATGTCCTATACTTGCGTTGTTTTCGGCTGTACGAATCGTACAAATCGCGAAAAAGGATAAACCTTTCTTTAGAGTTCCTCAAGAGCTAATCAATAAGGGCGGAACAGTGCAAGATTTTACGAAACGACGACGAGAAAATTAGCACGCACTGCAGTCCAAAAGAAGCGTAGTGGAGGAATGCACAAGTTTGCAGCGATCACTTCGTTAGAGGTGTGTTTGATATACTTTTCACGTCTAGTATTTCCTATTTAAGTATTATTTGTATTTCTTAAAACACATTTTTTGCTACGAGTGTTTCGAAAAGCACCAACTCGGCGAGTTCAAATCAAATGTGAGCAAAACCTAAAAGAGTTAAGCTTTCATCAACGGCAGCAATCATAAATAAAGCTTTCAGCACATACACAATTTCGACATCTATCGTTATATTTTGATTAAGACGGGGAAAAAGACGAGTACTTGGCGTGTGCAACAACAAAAAGGCAACAAAGACGCAAAGATAAATCATGAAATGCAACCTTGCCCAAGCAAAAACGATACATATTTATCCGGAAGAGTCTTGATATCAATGTCCTTGACCCAGCCACACAAATAAGTTGTAGACCTCCATGCTTTTCCAAGTTTTTATCTGTTTTGTCATGTAGAGTGATTTCTGGAGCACAAGATAGTTAGACATGTCTGGGAACTCCATCAACGATATCACTGATATCACAATATCACTCCATCGACTTAATATCACTGGACAAATCTTTTTTTGATAAAGTATAGGGATCTATTCTATTGCATAGTTTAATTTTTTGCGTGCATCTGCTTTTTGCAGGAAGATCTAGGCCCCTTGTGTACTCGGATAGCTTGCGCGCTGCTTGCTGCACAACAATCATCTTGGCTTGGTTGACCACCACTATATTTCACTTCCAGGAAGAAGTCACGTGACGGAATACAAAGAACACATACATTAAGTCATTACTAGACAAATCATAAGTTTGCCAATGTATTTTTTACAGTGGCCCCAAAAATGTTTACCCTTACAACAATTTTGCAGCCAGGAACCTCCGTTTGTAAACCCTACCCAAAAAATAATATTTAAAAAATAGTAATTAATACCATATTAAATAATGAATCCAACTATATGCAGGTATATATTTCATATTGTCATATGCATGTAAACATAACAAACTAATTGTTATTACATTAGGCACAACTGCAAGTTTTCCCATAGCATTGTTCTTTGAATTTATTGGAAATGTTCATAGTTGTGTATTGCAGCTGTTTGCGTGAGCCCAGGATGCAGAGAAATTCATAGCAACATGCCATTGAAAGTCCGTTTTTTAGGAACAAGGCAGAAAAAAACATTACCAACATGTCCGCGCAACGAGCCAGCGTCATCAGACAAATGACGCTGAAGATAATCCCTCCTGTTTGGCAATTATAAACAGGTGAGCCTTTTAACTGCCAAACAGGAACAGGTGAGGAGAAGAGCGCTCTCAACAGATTACCTAACATGCCAACAAAGGAAGTGTAACTAATAAAACTTGAACATTTTGATGGGCCTGCTATCGGTGCTCTGGACCTATGGCCGGGGGTCGTTGGAAGCCGCCGTACTGTGAAGATGGTGCTGAGTGTCCGAATCCATCAGTTTTAGGTGTAACGGTACAAAATGAGCTACAGAGCTAGCCTTAAACGTTAGCATGCGCACATTAAAATGCTAACACTTAGCAAATGTCATGGCATGCTAACAGTTAGCATGTCTCACATGTCAATTGACACTGCTGTAAGGTGTATGGCTTCGGAAATAGGGAAAACAGTGTAAAATTAGATGAAAAAGTTAGCATGCTTACGTTAGCTAGCTAGCATGCTATTGTTTGCATGCTAAAAGTTAACAAGTGTCACATACCAAGTTATATGATTCTGGGGTAAACAGTTGCAAAACCAGCTCAAAAACTTAGCATGCTAATGTTAGCATGCTAGCAAGCTAGCGTGAGCATAATGTTACCATTGTTACCATACGCTCATCGGTGCGAACGAAACCTTTATAAAGGTGCGCATCCATTCAATTGGCCCATTTTTTTGTTTATTCCTGAATTACGTTGCCATAATAACAACAGTTCCAATGTTCCCAACTTAAAATACGCCCAGCTGCGCGAACGAGACCTTTCCGACGGTATAACATATGTGGGGGTTTCATCTCATATTAGACAAAAGGTGCGTACCCATTAAATTGGCTCATTGTTTTTTTTGTTCGTGAATTGCGTTGCCATGGTAACACAAAATGTTCGCAATTTAGATTTCCGCCATCGGCGCGAACGAGACCTTTCTGACGGTATAACATATGTGGGGGTTTGTTGGCCGGTTCGTCTCGTAGTAGACGTAAGAGAAACGTGCGGCACAAGAATAATAAAGTTTGAGGTATTTCTGGGCTGTTTACATTGCAGCAGGCCCATAATAAGAGTGCAAACAGAAGATGATTCAAAACAAAGGAGAATAATCAAACTCCACAACTGTCATGCAGGATCATGACAGGAAATGTTATTTTGAACCATGCATATGTTATTACAATATTATATTAAACAATATGTAAATAACTATTTTGCATTTTAAAACATGCATACACGATAAGATGAGAAAATACACTCATTAGCATTAGGTACACCTGCACCGCCTTAAAGGCCTACTGAAATTATTTTTTTTTATTTAAACGGGGATAGCATATCCATTCTGTGTCATACTTGATCATTTCGCGATATTGCCATATTTTTGCTGAACGGATTTAGTAGAGAACATCGACGATAAAGTTCGCAACTTTTGGTCGCTGATAAAAAAAGCCTTGCCTGTACCGGAAGTAGCGTGACGTCAAAGGTTGAAAGGCTCCTCACATTTCCCCATTGTTTACACCAGCAGCAAGAGCGATTTGGACCGAGAAAGCAACGATTACCCCATTAATTTGAGCCAGGATGAAAGATTTGTGGATGAGGAACGTGAGAGTGAAGGACTAGAGTGCAGTGCAGGACGCATCTTTTTTCGCTCTGACCGTAACTTAGGTACAAGCTGGCTCATTGGATTCCACACTCTCTCCTTTTTCTATTGTGGATCACGGATTTGTATTTTAAACCACCTCGGATACTATATCCTCTTGAAAATGAGTCGAGAACGCGAAATGGACATTCACAGTGACTTTTATCCCCACGACAATACATCAGTGAAGCACTTTAGCTACGGAGCTAACGTGATAGCATCGTGCTTAAATGCAGATAGAAACAGAAGAAATAAACGCCTGACTGGAAGGATAGACAGAAAATCAACAATACTATTAAACCATGGACCTGTAAATACACGGTTAATGCTTTCCAGCTTGGCAAAGCTTAACAATGCTGTTGCTAACGACACCATTGAAGCTAACTTAGCAACGGGACCTCACAGAGCTATGATAAAAACATTAGCGCTCCACCTACGCCAGCCAGCCCTCATCTGCTCATCAACACCCGTGCTCACCTGCGTTCCAGCGATCGACGGAAGGACAAAGGACTTCACCCGATCATCCGTGCGGTCGGCGGCTAGCGTCGGATAGCGCGTCGGCTATCCAAGTCAAAGTCCTCCTGGTTGTGTTGCTACAGCCAGCCGCTAATACACCGATCCCACCTACAACTTTCTTCTTTGCAGTCTCCATTGTTCATTAAACAAATTGCAAAAGATTCACCAACACAGATGTCCAGAATACTGTGGAATTTTGAGATGAAAACAGAGCTTTTTTGTATTGGATTCAATGTGTCCGCATACTTCCGTTTAACTATTGACGTCACGCGCATACGTCATCATACATAGACGTTTTCAACCGGAAGTTTAGCGGGAAATTTAAAATTGCATTTTATAAGTTAACCCGGCCGTATTGGCATGTGTTGCAATGTTAAGATTTCATCATTGATATATAAACTATCAGACTGCGTGGTCGGTAGTAGTGGGTTTCAGTAGGCCTTTAACGATTCTACTAATGTTGGGTAATTGAAAAAAATTGGTCAACCCATAGCCCATGGGCCATTTTCGGCCTGCAAAAGTGTTTCATCCATTCTTCCATGCAACACTAAAGCAATATTAAACCAAACATTTTTGGGAATCTTTGGTTGCCATTTTTCCACATTTGGCATGTTTGACAAGACGCTCCTTGTCAAAAGAGCGCAGACGGTCCATTTGCTTTCAAGAGCAAACTCGTCAAAAGCAGAAGCCGCCTCTCTCTTTTGGGCTGCCAGCATTTTATTGTTTGTCGACACGCTGCAATGTGTGCACACTCTCAAGGAGCTGTATTTATTAGAACGGGGAGTAGGGAGAAAACGTGACGGACGGGTCAATATCCTCGTCCCTCTGTTGGGAGCCATTACGCTTTTAGTGATGGTCTTCGCCCGCCCATGCTCTACTTCATTCATTATCTTTCCCAGCTGCATCCATCTTCTCTCATTCCACCTGTCTACTGGCACAGCACACACACACAAACACGCACACACAAACACTTAAATTCTAGTCGGTCTCCCTTACAGGGAGGTCTGAAAGGTGCGCGTCACTTAAAGAGATGTTCACATGTGAAAAACTACATCCGCTGTATTATAAACCTACTTTTAAATACCAGCATTTATGATAGGGAGCTTCTGTTACATTGGCTTATATTACTTACTGTATGTGGAGTAAATAAAGATCAAATGTTATTACCATTTTAATCAATACTACAAATGACTAATATTTTCATCATAATAATAAATTAAACACCGTAGTAAGTGCTGGTAATAAAATGGCCTGGATTATCTAAGTGCAGTGTGGTGCCGTTTTTATAGCTTTAAACCGCAATATTAAACGCATTTTTAAATTGGAGCATTTTTGACTGAGCTCTTGTATTGCATTGCTACTGTATATGTTCAACTAAAGCTAACTTTTTGAGCTTGCCACTAGAGGGTCCGTGTTCCAGTTAATCATCTCACCCCTTCTTGTTGCACTGGGATGAACTGCAAGGGGGCTTATCTGCCACAAAAACACAATATTAGCAAGCTGAGGGACTGCGATGCAAACATTTTATGAAAAGCCGCTAATCTGCACGCACATCTGAGAGGGATTAAACGTCTCATGACCCAAAAAAAAGAAACAACAAAAATGTAATTTTTGTGATTTTTAAGTGGTGGCAAAGCTGATGTTGATCTTTGTTCTGACCATGCCTAATTAGCGCCAAAAGAAGAGCATGCATGTATTATATATATGTACAGTCGTGGTCAAAAGTTGACATACACTTGTAAAGAACATATTGTCATGGCTGTCTTGAGTTTCCAATAATTTCTACAACTCTTATTTTTTTGTGATAGAGTGATTGGAGCACAAAAAACATTCATGAAGTTTGGTTCTTTTATGAATTTTGTATGGGTGTAGATGAAAAATAACAGTTGTAAAATGTTTGGAAACTTAAGACAGCCATGACAAAGAGACAAAAAACAGAATTACATGGACAACCCAAATTTGAGTAAACAATAACAACACATTTATAAGAACATCTATAGGATATTAGTTACGTCGTTAAGGCGTCCGTTTCCTTTTTTGACCAAGTGTATCGGCAAAAAGCAGTATACCATGACTAACACCACAACAAGTCGCACATAATAAAATGAGAACATACTACCGTATTTTTCGGAGTATAAGTCGCTCCGGAGTATACGTCGCACCGGCCGAAAATGCACAATAAAGAAGAAAAAAACATATATACGTCGCACTGGAGTATAAGTCGCATTTTTGGGGGAAATTTATTTGATAAAATCCAACACCAAGAATAGACATTTGAAAGGTAATTTAAAATAAATAAAGAATAGTGAACAACAGGCTGAACGCCATATGACGCACAAATAACCAACTGAGAACGTGCCCGGTATGTTAACGTAACATATTATGGTAAGAGTCATTCAAATAACTATAACCTATAGAACATGCTATATGTTTACCAAACAATCTGTCACTCCCGATCGCTAAATAACATGAAATCTTCTTCCTCGTTGTCGCTCCTGGTATGCCCCGCTAGCGTATTTTCTTTCTGCTGCTCGATCGCCGTTTTCTGGTGCATATTTCACTACGTCCAGCTTGTAATCTGCAGTATATGATTTCCTTTTCGGTGCCATTTTAGTTCAGTCCTTCTCAGTTTTTATAAGTTACCGCCAACGTTGATGTGATCCATTCTAATAGCTCCAGCAGTAGCGTACAGCATATAGCAGTTAGCATTCCAAAACCCACAATGCACTTCTGCCATGACCCGCCCCCGCCGAATTCTTATTGGTTGGCGTGTGAGTGACGATTGCTGACGTGTGTGTGACGATGGCTGCCATTTGCTTCGTCGCTCACGCGAATGAGATAAATAATATTATTTGATATTTTACTGTAACGTGTTAATCATTTCACATATAAGTCGCTCCGGAGTATACGTCGCACCCACGGCCAAACTATGAAAAAAACTGCGACTTATAGTCCGAAAAATACGGTATATATTGAAATTAAGCTAAGACGTTAAGGTAATGGCAACATACCATTTTTAGCTCAAAACTGCTGCTTTACAGGACAGTGACGCACCATTTGCATCAGTTTCCGATATCTCCCATATAATTCCCAAGTGTAGGACTCCTGTATTGTCTCCCCACGTCACATTATCCTTTCCCCTCCAATATGTGTCATGTTAATATTCATATCACTGCGCTTCTTGAAAAATATGGCCTCTTTTTATTTCAAACAAATCCCGCCTGGAATGAGATTAAAATGGGCCTACGAGCCAGGAGGTCCCAAGAGGGGGATGGGGGAGGCTTTTTCTTTGGAAGATAAATCAAGCGTCAGCAGCCAGATAGGGAGCGGCATGGTTTGTTGGCAAGAATAGAAAAATTCATCCCGGAAATCGTAAATCATTAGACGGGCAGGCCCCAGCGAATAAGCCTCAGCTGCTAAAAAACAAATCGATTCAGGAAGTTATTGCACATTCCCCGCCTCCCTCGCTCTGATTTATACGGGCATAACAGGAAGTTGCATGCTACAAGTATGAACATGAGGTGTATCTAACGCGGATTTGCAGCACTGGGCTAGTTTTCCTGGAAGGTATGGAGTAGTGATGGATGTTTCAGTTGTATAGAATAAATACATCTATACTCACATGAGGATTGATTATCGACTACTCATTTGAAAAAAGTGCATCTGCCACTTCCACTTCTTTCAGGGTAACTTACTACATAATGTACTGTGTTGAATTGAACTGATCTGTTTATGTCATGTGACCCCCTGATCAGAAAAGCCATGACTGCATGCTCGAGTTGATTAGCAAAACAATACGCGAATAGAGAAAGTGCAACCGCAATGTTCTTGCACGGGCGGGAAAAAAAAGGAGCGCATCGTGGACCAACTTTACTTCCGCAGAAAAAAAAACTAGATTTAAAATGTTCATTTGACATATGCAGCATAATGGTAACGCCGAGCAATGGCATTCTTACAGTATTTTCCAAGTTCACCTACAATTAGACAAATATGATGAAAGAAAACAATATTAAAATTTTTTTTTTGACTTTTTAAAAATGGGATTGGCATAGCTAGAAAAAAACTATAACCCTCCTACATAATGTAGTTTTGTTTTGGAAAAAAAAAATACAGAATAAGCCAACAAATTCAATTTAAAGTGGCCAGAATGTGAATTTAAATAATCATATAACCTGTTATTATTCATTTAAATATGATTATAAATATGTCAAGCTTCCTTTTACTTCAGATTTTATAATAGAGATTATCTGATTCAAGTAGGATTATCATAATGAATCATAATAATACATTATTAGTTATTATCATTTTGATGATATTATTATTAGTGCATCTCTTGGGAGTTAAGTTTCTTTACTAGTTTACTAGTGACACCACTTTTTCAAACTTTAATCAATGCACCACAGTTATGTGCAATGAGATGCAAAAGTGAAACTTGTACATAACTTTCTACTATGCTGAATGAACCGTTTTGCATTTGTATAAGGGGGTGTAGTCTTAGACATTCTTAATTTGATTCGAGCAACTTTATTATTGAACTTTCACTGATATTTTTGTTTTCTATGAACATTTATGGTGTTTTTTCTATAAATGGCATTATCTTACATTTAAATGGCAGAAAAAAATAAAATCCAAGAAGCCCCCATGTGCTTGGGGCCCCTGTACAACATCCCCACTTAACTACCCTCCCAGCTGCTAAAAATCAAATGAAAGGCCAGAATGTACTTTGGAAAATGGGAGCATCTCCATCCAGGCTGCTACTGTAAATGCAACATGACTAACCTGACAACAAAAGTATTTGTTGCTTATGTTTAATATTATATTTGCATGTATAATTACAATGCATCTTTTTTAGACTGGTATGACAAGTTTTATGTTTAAGGATGGAAACAGTTTGACCCTGGAACAGACTTTTACTATTTTTACAAAATCTCCTATGGGATTTTTTGTTTCCCCCCAAAAAAATATAAATAAATTAATTGAAAAAAAAACAATATCAAGACATGAATTTAATCAAAACAATAATTATAAGTTTTTAAACATTTACTAAAAGAGAAAAATAACACACGTCACAAAAGGGGATTGTATTGTATTGCTGTGGTTGTAGTTTGCCTGTTGTCAAAGTGTTAACTATTTTTACGACAACAAATTATAGAACAAACTACCGGTAATATTTATTTCATTCATTTATTTCTAGCACAACAAACAAAAAACTTTATCTAGAAAATTCAAAGAAAATAGCATCTACATGTCTGAATAAACAATAATAACTTTACTAATAGTTGTAATATTTACGTAACTGTAACAGGGTCGAGGGCGAGGACACATGGTGGTACGCGGATTGTTCTTCCGAGATGACACAGCAGGAACTCCGGAGACAGTGTGCAGGTAGGAGATGATTTATTCCAATTCAGGCAGGAACAAACAAACAAACAAGGAGACTGTGTGCCTAGCACATGGAAAGCTAACGGAATAGCTAATACGGAAAAACATAAGGCAAAGCTTAGCTCAAGGAACACCAGGGACGAACGTAACAGTTGCGTAAAGCAAACAGAAGCGGCAGGCTGAGTGACGCGAAAAGGCAGGACTAAATAGCTCTCTGTTTAGTGCCCGGGAACAAGTGAGCGTCCCGAACACTAGTCAGAGGCAGGTGAAAACAATGAATAGCCATAGCAACCAAGGAGACACAAAACCGGGGTGCTGAAACAGAACTTAAACAACAAGTGAATCGAAACGTAAATAAACTATGATCCGGGCAACGGATCATAACTGTAGCTGTAAGTAAAATGTTACGTTTTGCACACAGTGGCCTCAACACAAATTGCAATATTGTTTTTTACGGGTGACTGAACTCTTCTTTCTTGGACGTTGGTGTGACTGACATCTACTCGGGCATATTGACACTGAGTCGTCCTGCTTTATTTATTTATTTCTTAATCCCATCCTTCAGGGCGACGGCATGCTAATATGAATCTGGACTGTCGCAGAGCTTTATCGACAGCTGGCCCCGCCTTCGTATCGAACACTTGAGGTCACTCCTCGAACCTCCTTTTCATTATGGAGATGCGAACCAGGAAGGTCACAGCAGGTGGTGCTCATCGATCGGCCCGCAATATTTATTGGGTGTCCAGACTCTTAAAAAAAGGCATCATCTTCAAAACCCTGCAAGGTCAGTGTTTTACTGCAAGGATTACAAGGAGGAGTGTGTTCACCGTATAGATAGACCGCCTTCATCCCTTTGTCGTGTGCGAGGTAATTAGCGGCTTAGAGCCCTCCTGCAAGCTTAAGCTTCGCGCTTTGTGAAGCACGTTTAGACTTTCACTCTCACACATACACATACACACACACACACACTCACATACACAACTAAATAAAAAGGAGCTTTGAAGATGGAAACCATGGCCCCAAAAGATGGACACGGGTTGTTACCATGGTGACAGTGGCTAGAGATGAAAAATGTGTGCTTAAAGGCAAAAAGAAGGAGGGAGGCAAGTATTTATGTTGGTGTGTGTATTCAGATATATGTTTATATATATAGTATTTTTATACATGGTGAGACCGTGTGTCACACCGTGCTTTATAATTGGAATACCGTCAAGGGATTGAGGGATTTCAGACCTCAAAAAGTGTCCATTAAGGATAATTTTAAACCACTATAGCTGAATTGAATGTAATGTAATCTAAATGCAATTGTTACTATTTTCATCATCAGACATTTTATAAATCAAATCGACTTAATAGATTTTTTAAAGTGTATATATTTATTCATTAAAAAAAAGCTCACATAAAAAATAATGTAAAAAAAAAAAAGTGTCTGTTCCAGGGTCCTAAAATCCAACATTACATTTGATGTACAGTAACTGTTTTCATTATTATGTTATGTCAGGTGAAGCATATTGTGCAGAAAACTTTTGAAAAACAGGCGATTGTGTTATACTGATTATTATTGTCATTATTTTGAGGGCTGTCAAAGGTTAAACGATATAATTAGACTTAGCAGTTTAGCAATGAATTAATTATTATTTTGTCATTTGCAATGACAGACTACACAGTACACATCCTAATATAGTTTGTTTGTCTCTTTGCTACATCTCTTGAATGTCACACCTTTCCTCTGAACTAGGTCGGTGTTACAGGTATTTCCCTGTGAGAACCTTCTAGAAAAATGCATTTTCTTGCAACTAGATCATTCCAGGGACACCATCACAACACCCTGTAGCCTCCCAGACTGCAAATAGGGTGCACTAAAAATAGGTTCTGTTGTCTAGATCACACTTCTGTGTAGCCCACAGAAGATGGTGCAAATTGTAGCGGTGTGCTGGATTTTCACTTCATCACAAAACACAAGTTGAAGCATTTAATGCAATGGGTGTGCAGTAGTCAGTGTTCGTAATAACGCCGTTATTTAATAGTCACTTTAAGTAGTACAAGTAATCAAATCAATTAGTTTTAGGTCCGTTACAATGTCGTTAGCAATATCTTGATGTAACCTGGCACCCTACTTTTGAAGTGGTTTAATTCATGTCAACAACAAGACAGAGAGCAGCAAGTTCAATGCAAGAAATATGTTTTACAAGTGAACGCAACAAGCAGCACTAAAATAAAGAGGCAACATCACACTCTGACAGAGCAGACAACAACATACACACACGTACACAGTGGGAATAATGGACAACAAATCTAAGATTGAAGTGACAAACTTGCCATCCAAACAATACACTGTTTGTTGACAAGCAGATATGACAGCCATCGAAGCAAATTCAATCTATTTATTAACCCGAGGTAACACAATCCAGTGAAAAGATTCAGAAGAGCTGACGTCAGAGCCGACACACTGCCGCTGCTAACGGCTAAAGCTAACAAACACAGCGCTGTTGAAACCCTCAATGACGTCAACAGCTCCCGCCTTTTAAAAGCAAAGACACACGCACACTGCTGTATACTGCAAACTGCAAATGCCACATATTTGGAGTTTTTTTTAAAGTAACATAACAGTTACTTTCCCTAGTAATTAATTACATGTATTTAGGAGTAATTCCGATACTAATTGAATTTATGGTAAAGTATCGAGTAACTATACATAATTGCTTTTGTATGGCAGCCTGTAGTACACGAAAAAATGCTCATATAAAAGGGGGGTATGTGCCACTTTTGCACTTCTTACCAATTGCGCAATGGATTTATACATGTATAGTTTTGAATTATACATTGTAGGAAAAGCACTGTACTTTTCAATGAAGATAAATTTAAACTAGTCTTAACTTTAAAGAAATATACTATATACATTGCTAATGTGGTAAATGACTATTCTAGCTGCAAATGTCTGGTTTTTGGTGCAATATCTACGTAGGTGTATAGAGGCCCATTTCCAGCAACTATCACTCCAGTGTTCTAATGGTACAATGTGTTTGCTCATTGGCTCAGAAGGCTAATTGATGATTAGAAAACCCTTGTGCAATCATGTTCACACATCTGAAAACAGTTTAGCTCGTTACAGAAGCTACAAAACTGACCTTCCTTTGAGCAGATTGAGTTTCTGGAGCATCACATTTGTGGGGTCAATTAAACGCTCAAAATGGCCAGAAAAAGAGAACTTTCATCTGAAACTCGACAGTCTATTCTTGTTCTTAGAAATGAAGGCTATTCCACAAAATTGTTTGGGTGACCCCAAACTTTTGAACGGTAGTGTACGTGTTTTATCATGTCCAAAAAGTTTATTTTGCAGCATTGATCGTGTGTTGACTTTATATGTTGGTTACAGTTACACCATGAGTGGGGAAAGTTGTTTTGATTCGATCATATGTATTGATGCTGTGCTCAAGACACTTTCATGTCAAATTTGTGGTCACTGACCATCGATTCAATCTTTGCCTACAAGATGACGGCAATATCACTAATCGCCAAACTTGTTGTTAAACTTGGTATGTCTCGCGGGCCGCCATAGTTTGGACACCACAGGTATAAACTGATTCTGAATAAAAGTAGTGGCAGCCACAACTACTCTTGTGCATGTATTCTACTGTGGATGTCCATTGCGGCCATGGTCAGAAACCATGACAGCAAAGCTGGAAGTAGAAATGTCTTTGTACAGGGTTACTTTTCAATGACTGGCAATCTTGCTTGTTGAGGCAGCCTGAGGGCAGAAGAGATGCCTACAATGATGGAATGAGAAATCATGAACAATCCCAAAGGGGACATATGATGATGTTCCTCTTTTCTGACTTATAAATGTTGCAATGTTGGATAGTCATGATAGAGTGTCAAAACATAAGGTTCATCCATTTTGGCGTGAGCATGATCTCAGTTTTAGATGCTTCTGAATGCTGTGTTTTGCAGTCTTTTTTTTTAACAGTGGTAACAGCGTGACGTCACAGTGTGATGGACGTAAGTATGTGGGCATTTATAATAGCTTTCGGCCAGAGTGTTGGCAGCTGCAGTCTCCCATGTTATTTCTTCTTATCTTGTTCATAACCGGTTTCTAGTGTAACAATTCTTTGGAATCACTTGCCATTTTTTTCAAACAATTCTCTCAACGATTCTTGCGGGTGGGAATTACGTCATTACGTAATGTGGATACTGACATCAGACAGCAACATGGCCGTGGAAACACTCTAAAGTTTGGCTACATTTTGTTAAGAAATGATTGCAGTAAAGTGCTACTTTTGCAGCATCAAAACACCCCAGCGCCTCCCAGAGCGCACAATTTGTGTGCTAAAAATGGGTTCTGTTGTCTAGAAAACGCTTCTGTATAGATCAGAAATGATGGTACAAATTGAAGTCACAAAACATGATAGGTTGGCGTATAAGATGCAATGAGTGTGCAGTAAAAGAGTGTCTCCATGATGACAGTCAGTAATACACACAAAAACCTAATTTAAGTAGCACGTGGTATATGGGATCTTAATAGATCAGGGGCCGTACTTATCAAGCTTCTTAGAATTACTCCTAAGAAGTCTGCTAAGAGTTGACTTAAGAGTAAATAAATTATTCGCTGAAAGCTGCACTTAAAAGTTAGTTATCAAGCGTCTTACTCACACTTTCAGCGAAGTGTAGGACTGAATCTTAAGTGTCACACTCAGAGCTGAATTACGACATTACTATGTGCCGTAAACGGAATTTTAGGTGACGTCATTTCTGTGTCCATAGAAATGACCAATCACGGAAGGGAATCCGTTGTCTAAGAATAAAGAAATATCTTGGAAATATTTAAGTGGACAATGGGAGTGTATATTTTGACAATAAACTACAAAATAATACAAAACAAACTAGTCCCCGCCGGCACTCACGCTACCGCTCCCTCTCTTCTATCGCCCACACACTCACTGACGTCACTCACCTCACGGCCACACACATACGCTACTGTCATAACATTTTCTTTCCAATTCATTAATTAGGCAACTAATTTGAAACTGGTGTGGGTGGCTCTATATATACTAGCCCACTGCAGACACATGCAGAAATCAACAAGGAATCGAAAAGTATTAAATCTGTGACAAAAATAATATCCGCTCTGTCTAAACGATACCGTTTGATCAGCTGCTCGTCATCAAAAAAAAAAAAAACATTGTTCCGTTCCCTGAACATTCGCGCACGTCTCTCTCGCCTCAGTGCCATCCACTGCTGGCAACTCCTAACCACTTAAGACACCTCTGAAGGTCTCTTAAATATCGTGGAGAGTAGGAGTGATTCTTAGACTTAAGAACGTTGATAAAAAGCTTTTATTCTTAAGTTTGAGAGTAGGACTAAATTTAGCAAATTCTCAGGACTTAAGTGTAAAATGGCACTCTAAGAAGCTTGATAAGTACGGCCCCAGGCCCTAAGAACGCAAAATATACTGTTTTTGACATAGAGTACTAAGTAGGTCTCTCCGTACATGCTGTTTAATACAATATGTACAATATTGCTTACGTGACAATTTATTATAAATCAATTAAAACACAACATATACCGTTTGTGATGTAGTGTAGTGACAAAAACTAGTGATAGGTAACAAATTCTGTACTTTTATAGGTACCAAACTGGGTATTTATTCACGAAAAATCAAATGGTGCCATATTTTGATATCTTTGTTAGCAGTGCCGTCACATTCAGTCACAGACTAACCACCGGCTTAAACACTTGGCAAGAAAACAATCACACAAAGAGCACTCACAGAGGACTAGGCCAAACTGCCTTTCGGTAATGTTGCAATGTACAATGCCAACAAGTCCAGTGTGCCTAACAGAAAACGCTGAAACATAAATTAGGCTTCACTTTTCTAAATTACTCTAGCTTGAGGCTAATTTACATTGGCTTTGCCATATACATGCTACTAACTAGCGTTAGCGGTTTTTCATGGCAATTTCAACATCTCCAAATTTGGTAATGAGAACTACAACTAAGTTGCACGTAACAACCAAACAGCTGGTGTGTAATTAGTGCAATACTTACAGTATAAACACTTTGTAGGGTTCAACATAAGACTAGATTTGCCCATTAATGGCAAAGGCTACTTCCTGATGAGGCAAACCATTGCAGCCTATACACTACTCCCATCTAACGTTTTGGAATCGCAACTGCATGCAAAGTCTAATATGCAACTCTAGCAAATGAGACTCAGAAATGTAACAAGAAAAGAAGCTTTAACAACCGGACAGCACAGTTATCATATTTGGCCTATTCAAAAATGTTACATAAAAAAAAAAAAAAAAGATTTTACATTTATTAACATACACAAAAGTACTGAAATTGGTACAGGTATCGATTCCCAGATGCCAAGAATTGGTACCGTAATGGTTCGAATGTGAAAGGTATCTATCCTAGACAAAAACTATAGGTGTCTCCCTACATGTATATGTACAATACAGGATGTAAAATATGACTAACCCGACAAATAGTCGAGGATGATAACAAACATCATAAAGCATTTTTGACATAGCATACTTTACGTCTTCGCCCAAGGAAGCGTATTTGTCTTAGTCTTTGTCTCGGCTCTTAGATAGCCTAGATTGAATGATGGATCGATTAATAACATTAAATAAATTAATTAATAATAAAATATTAATGGTAATATATTTGAATGTCATTATTAAAAATAAAACAAAAATACTGCACATTTTGCCTCCTAGATGCTATTGATCCACAACCACATCCATCAGTTTATCGACTGTTACAACCTCGCCCCACCAGCCCCAACACATACGTCCCGTAGATGCTGAAATCTCATGAGATTTTGCATGATGTCGAGCTTAACGGTGGATTTTTGTGGTCAAATCCCGACCTCAGGCGGACTTCCGCTGCACCTTTAAATTGAAGGGAAATATAATGTCTAAGGAATTCTGCTCTTTCTCTCAGGAGGTAGAAGCTAGAATGCCCTGTGGACTTTATTAGCTCCAAGTTTTTGCTAACGACTTGTCAACTTTGGAGATTTCTGTGATGTTGTTCTTCCCTTTTGGGATGATTATCCATGCACAAAAACATCCTCTGTTGGGGAATTAATAGCAAGTGCTGCGGTCAAGTTTAGAAAGTAGGAGGCCTCAGTCCATTCGTTAGTGTTGGAGAGTGATTTGGAACTAAAGAAAGGCCTAATTCAGTCAGGAGCAGGTGGCTAAGAAGCCAGCTCGCCTTTCCACACCATTTTTTTTCACTTTTCCTCTGATATTTGCTTTCACTGCACTTTCTTCTTTCAACCCTGCACCTCCACTTCTTTTTTGGCATTTAATTGGCAACACACATTTTGATGTCTTTTCCTGCTTCTTCTGCCCTGAGGCCACCGGATTTTTGTGTTCCTGCACTCCCAACACGCAGAAGTGAATCATGATACTTCCGCTCTAAACTTTTAATAATAACTTTGCTGGGTGAGCTACAAGCAAAAACTGAAATATATGCAGAGAAAATATAGGCAAATCAGGAAAATATTGAAAGTGTGAGTTGCCCTTGAAAACCTGAAGTCCGCCAGGTAAAATTAGTTGAATCAGGAAGGTTGGAGTCGACGCGGAAATCAAGAGAATTGCAAAGGTTGGAGTTTACTGGAAAAAACAGAAGTTTCCCAGAGGACATCAGAAAAATCGTGAAGGTGGAAGTTTCCAAGGGGAAACATCGTGAGGATCCAGGTAACTAATTTGCAAAGAAAACAAGAAAAATTGGACTTGCCAAAATGCTTGAAACAAAAATCTTGATATTTCTGGTATTCAAACTCATTGGGTTATCCACTTTGTTCGTGTTTCCCACATTTCAACAATGAATCAATGGATTTGAGCTATTATCAGCAGCTTGTGATGCTGTATTTGGATCAGCTACTACTTCACTGGAAGTCCGAATTAGTAAAGAACCTGAGCACTGTTTGTTCCTACCGGCCTTCTCTTGAAACCCCCTCTGCCCCCAAAAAAGCAGGGTTGCTAAGGGCAACAGAGCCTCTGCACAGGGCATGAGTCATCTTGTCTGTCAGGATACCCGACTCACCAATCTGAAACCTAAAGTAAATCAATTGATGACTCGATGATGATGTGATAACTCAAAAGGGAATTTGTTGTACATGTTTAGAGCAAAGGCAAATATTTTCATCAAATGCTTGATATAGTTTTTGGCTCCGGCTACTGGATCTTATGATGGATATAGCGATCCCTGTAGGGATTGCGCCTCAGTTGGCAGATTCTTTTTTTTTTTAAATAAAATTGCATTTGCGTTTCTCCCGGGTTTAGGGAGTTAACACTACCATATTCACCAGGAAAGGTAGATATTATACGATACTAATCAAGCAAAACAAGTGGTTTGAACGGATAAGCAAGGAGCACTGTTTTTGTTAACAAAAACAACAGAAAAAAATTGAATCACATTGAAAATGACCCAAATATTGTTCTGAATCAGAGCTAAATATACTATGATTGTTTCTAATCAGAAACTATTAAAAGCATCAAAACATCAAATGCAAAAAAACATCTGTTTTTGGCTGAAAATAAACCACCACCAAAATAACAGATTTTTTGTTCTTGAATGAAATCACATTTTAGATGTAAAATATTATTCTAAATTCATATCTGAATATTAAACTCCATCCATCCATCCATTTTCTACCGCTTATTCCCTTCGGGGTCGCGGGGGGCGCTGGAGCCTATCTCAGCTACAATCGGGCGGGAGGCGGGGTACACCCTGGACAAGTCGCCACCTCATCACAGGGCCAACACAGATAGACAAACAATATTCACACTCACATTCACACACTAGGGCCAATTTAGTGTTGCCAATCAACCTATCCCCAGGTGCATGTCTTTGGAGGTGGGAGGAAACTGTTGTTCACAATTTAGTTCTGATTTAAAAAATCATGATATCCATTACAAAATGGGTGGTAAAAAACACAAAAACCCTGAGCAATAGATTAAAAGCGCATAGAACCATAACGGTCTACACAAGCCAAATGCTCAATCTAATATTTTATGTTTGTTCACTAACTAGTCTGAAACATCCCAGAACTGCATTAAAATCGACAAAAACAACCACCAAAAAGTATCAGAAGAATAACCTAAATCCAATCGTACAGGTCCCGATAAGCTCCTATGGAACTATGGGAAATCAAATCAACTCGTGCAAATAAACTTGCTGTGTCTTTTTTTTTAATGCTCCACAATCTCCACTTTGCTGCAACTGTCCTGGGTTTGTGAGTGTAATTGGTGATTGCTTAGATCTTCTGGCAAAACTATCACCTCATAGATTCTATTCGATCTTTTGCATGGTTTGATTGCGAGAACACACAAAAAACCTACATCATAAGTATTTAAACATAAATAATGCCATAAAAAAACAGTATAGGTATAGGGTTTGGGTAAAAACCCTGGAGGTGGTTTGTATCTGAGAGGGATTGTCTCGGATTTAGAAGCATTGCTGGCGTTCAGGAATCACAAAAGGTGAAGGTACAGTAAGGCCGCATCTACTTATATCCAAATAACAAGTGTTAAATAGCATGTGCAAACTATAAAAATTGTGTGTATTATTATTATTGGCCCTGTTGCAGGTGGTCAACTAAGACTGTGTGGGGGCAATAAATAAGAAGTGCAAATGTGGTGCAGATCACCTTATTCAAATGAGGTTTTTGCGTGTACTATATACCGACTGTCACCATGGAGACAGTCCAAATTAATGACACCATATGCTCCAACAGTTCAACCTGGGCTGTTTAGTTAATTTGTCAAATATGCAGCACACAAACGTAAAATGTACATTTTCTGGGCGATATAGAAGTGTGATCTAGACAACCGAGCCTATTTTTAGCACGCTGAAGGTGCGCTCTGTGATAGTCCGTTTGAATCATTCCAAATTAACCAAAAAAATGATTTTCCCTGACATTTTTTATAAAGGAGATAAATGAGTAATATATATAGCTATGTTAACTATATATTTAAATTCATAAGTAACATATCCAAAGTTGTAGTCAAAAGTTTACATCACATGGACAAAGATAAGACCTTCTTGAGGAAAGTTCTGTGGTCAGATGAAATAAAAATGTAGCTGTTTGCCCACAATACCCAGCAATATGTTTGGAAGAGAAAAGGTGAGGCCTTTAATCCCAGGAACACCATACCTACCGTCAAGCATGGTGGTGGTAGTATTATGCTCTGGGGCTGTTTTGCTGCCAATGGAACTGGTGCTTTACAGAGAGTAAATGGGACAATGAAAAAGGAGGATTACCTCCAAATTCTTCGGGATAACCTAATATCATCAGCCTAGAGGTTGGGTCTTGGGCGCAGTTGGGTGTTCCAACGGGACAATGACCCCAAACACACGTCAAATGTGGTAAAGGAATGGCTAAATCAGGCCAGAATTAAGGTTTTAGAATGGCCTTCCCAAAGTCCTCCCTTAAACGTGTGGACAATGCTGAAGAAACAAGTCCATGTCAGAAAACCAAACAAATTTAGCTGAACTGCACCAATTTTGTCAAGAAGAGTGGTCAAAAATTATTTATAATATAATACTTTTGACTCACTTTGGCTCACTTTGTTCATGTTGAGTTGAGTTTGAGTTTATTTCGAACATGCATGCATACAACATGATACATCACAATTTCCAGTTTCTGTATTCAACATGTTCGAAAAGGAGTAGGAAGAAGCAGAGCTTATTTAACCCCTTTTCCTTTACATAACAGTTGCTAAAACTTTTGTTCACTTCCTGTTCTCAATTTATTCACAATATATTCCATAAGTAATAAAAATAAAAATAAATAAATAATACTTGGTGAAGTAAGTTACATTTCATAGGGTGAGATGAGTAAGATTATCTTGAAAATGAATGGATGGATGAGATAAATTCAGAATGTTTATCATGGTTCTTCTTCTTTGTACTTTGTAAACACTTTAAGTTTGAAGAGTTTCTTGAAGTGGATCATATTAGTACATTGTTTGATTTCTTTGCTTAATCCATTCCATAATTTAATTCCACATACTGATATACTGAAGGTCTTAAGTGTTGTATTTGCATGTAATTCTACTGTCAAATAAACGTGCTCAGGTGCTCAGAGCAATGCACATTGAGACCTCTTTTAGTTTGAAAGCCAGAGACGGAGATGTAACAATTTATCCATCAATCCATGCATTTTCTACAATGACGGTAAAGTTATTGAGTTAATTTTAATTCAACGTTTGATTTGTTGACTTATTGACTATCAACAAGTGTATTATTCTTTCTAATGCCTCTGGACATCACATTTAAAGTTTTTAAATGCATTTAAGGCCGTCATTTTCACCAAATCCATCTTTTAATGTTTTGAACGACCCGCAGAAACCCTGCTTCAGTAGATCAGGCCCTGTGGTTAATGGCAGCTGTAAACAACATTTCAAAGTGTAATGTACATTTGTCTATATAAATGCATCCTTTTGCTCGCTGCACT
This sequence comes from Entelurus aequoreus, assembly GCF_033978785.1. Taxonomy (NCBI): domain Eukaryota; kingdom Metazoa; phylum Chordata; class Actinopteri; order Syngnathiformes; family Syngnathidae; genus Entelurus; species Entelurus aequoreus. The sequence continues at coordinate 21,470,975 of NC_084742.1, read as the reverse complement.
TAACTGGCGGTCCTTATTTCAACACAAGAGTGGCCTCTCTTCTTCTAATTATGCTATTTTCTGTCGATATCGCGCAGCGAGGCGAGCACTCTCAAGCCATCCGCTATTCTTATTCATGAGTCTTAATTCCGTCGACGGCCTTCGCAGCTAGCAGAGCATGACGCGGTCAAGGAAAGCGCTAGCGGCACAAAGGAATGTCTCGGCACCTCCCACTCGCTAAGGGGGTCATTTGAGGCGGCTGGTGATTTTCTGATTTACATGATTCATCTATCCCACCTTATATAAGCTAATAATACAATACCCTTACAATAGATTGGCTGTTTTTCATGATTCAGTCAGGGAATGTGTGGGCTAGAGAGAGAAAGCTTGAAGCCGACATCAAAGATCTGAGTGAAGCGCCACTCTGTCCTTTATATCTTTTTTTCCCCTTTCCTCCTGAATCGCCTGCTGAGACCACACAATCAACCTTCACCTTGAAAAAGTTGATGGAATTCGCTTTCAGTCTCTCACTTGAAAAGTCAACCTTGTGTTTTTCCTTGTTTTTTCCGAGATGATTTGAATTCCGTACGTCTTTTTGATATTAGGCTATTACAGTACTGAATTTCAGTAAAATATTATTATTGTTGTTTTTAATAATACTTTAATAATACCACCTTAACATTTGACAACCAAACAATTAAACAAGGAGACTCGGTAAAGAATCTGGGTATTATCTTCGACCCAACTCTCTCGTTTGAGTCACACATTAAGAGTGTTACTAAAACGGCCTTCTTTCATCTCCGTAATATCGCTAAAATTCGTTCCATCTTGTCCACTAGCGACGCTGAGATCATTATTCATGCGTTCGTTACATCTCGTCTCGATTACTGTAACGTATTATTTTCGGGTCTCCCTATGTCTAGCATTAAAAGATTACAGTTGGTACAAAATGCGGCTGCAAGGCTTCTGACAAAAACAAGAAAGTTTGATCATATTACGCCTATACTGGCTCACTTGCACTGGCTTCCTGTGCACTTAAGATGCGACTTTAAGGTTTTACTACTTACGTATAAAATATTACACGGTTTAGCTCCAGCCTATCTCGCCGATTGTATTGTACCATATGTCCCGACAAGAAATCTGCGTTCAAAGAACTCTGGCTTATTAGTGATTCCCAAAGCCAAAAAAAAGTCTGCGGGCTATAGAGCGTTTTCTATTCGGGCTCCAGTACTCTGGAATGCCCTCCCGGTAACAGTTAGAGATGCTACCTCAGTAGAAGCATTTAAGTCCCATCTTAAAACTCATTTGTATAATCTAGCCTTTAAATAGACCCCCCCTTTTTTAGACCAGTTGATCTGCCGTTTCTTTTCTTCTCTCCTCTTCTCCCCTGTCCCTTGTGAGGGGGAGTTGCATAGGTCCGGTGGCCATGGATGAAGTGCTGGCTGTCCAGAGTCGGGACCCCGGGTGGACCACTAGCCTGTGCATCGGTTGGGGACATCTCTGCACTGCTGACCCATCTCCGCTCGGGATGGTTTCCTGTTGGCCCCGCTGTGGACTGGACTCCCGCTGATGTGTTGGATCCACTGTGGACTGGACTTTCACAATATTATGTCAGACCCACTCGACATCCGTTGCTTTCGGTCTCCCCTAGAGGGGGGGGGTTACCCACATATGCGGTCCTCTCCAAGGTTTCTCATAGTCATTCACCGACGTCCCACTGGAGTGAGTTTTTCCTTGCCCGTATGTGGGCTCTGTACCGAGGATGTCGTTGTGGCTTGTACAGCCCTTTGAGACACTTGTGATTTAGGGCTATATAAATAAACATTGATTGATTGATTGATTGATAATGTGTTAAAAAATTAAACCCAAGCAGCTGGGGAAAAAATGTACCAATGTAATTGGTTTATAGCAGAAAAGCAAAAAACTAAGAAAAAGGTAATTATCTATCGTCAATGAGTCGAATTATTCTGAATCAAATCGTTTTAAATCATATTCTAACAACGTGAATATTAAATGTTGTGCATTATTATTTTAGCGATTATTTTAGTAATCTATCGATGAGTTTGTTTGATTAATCGAGTAATCTTGTAAAAGAAATTGTAACATTTGAAAACATGCATCTAAATATCAGCTGTTGTCATGTATTTTTTCTGATCAACCTTCCTCAGTCCTCAGTCTCCTTTTGGATCAAATTGGCCTCTTAGCATCAAAGAAGATTGTAAAAGAAATTGTAACATTTGAAAACACGCACGCCCACATTGGCTGTAACTGTGTCTTTGTGTTGATGTGCCGCATCGCTTGAGTCGCCCTCATTCACCTCTTGGATAAATCAAATTGCTTTGTTGTTCAAATGAATACTCCATATGGGTGATAGAAAGCCATCCATCCATCCATTTTCTACTGCTTATTCCCTTCGGGGTTGCGGGGGGCGCTGGAGCCTATCTCAGCTACAATCGGGCGGAAGGCGGGGTACACCCTGGACAAGTCGCCACCTCATCGCAGGGCCAACACAGATAGACAGACAACATTCACACTCACATTCACACACTAGGGCCAATTTAGTGTTGCCAATCAACCTATCCCCAGGTGCATGTCTTTGAAGGTGGGAGGAAGCCGGAGTACCCGGAGGGAACCCACGCAGTCACGGGGAGAACATGCAAAGCCACTGCTGGTTAAACACTGTTCAAGGACATTTTAACATCTAAAGTTACATTTGAAAACACACTTTTTAATGTTAGCTGTTGCACTTTGCTGCTTGGATAAAATTGGTTTCCGAGCAGCTGAAGAAATAACACAAGAAATTGGAACATTGGAGAACATGCATTCTTCATGCCATTTTTGTGTTGTTAAAATTTTTAAGACTCTCGGCATACTTGCCAACCTTGAGACCTACGAATTCTGGAGATGGAGGGGGGGTGTTGAGGTGCGTGTGTGTGCGTGTGTGTGTGGGGGGGGGTGTTGTTGAGGTGGGCGGGGTTGGGGGGGCGCAGTTTGGTGGTAGCAGGGGTGTATATTGTAGCGTCCCAGAAGAGTTAGTGCTGCAAGGGGTTCTGGGTATTTGTTCTGTTGTGTTTATGTTGTGTTACAGTGCGGATGTTCTCCCGAAATGTGTTTGTCATTCTTGTTTGGTGTGGGTTCACAGTGTGGCGCATATTTGTAAGTTATTTATACGGCCACCCTCAGTGTGACCTGTATGGCTGTTGATCAAATATGCGTGGCATTCACTTGTGTGTGTGTAAAAGCCGCATATATTATGTGACTGTGCCGGCACGCTGTTTGTAAGGAGGAAAAGCGGACATGACGACAGGTTGTAGAGGACGCAAAAGGCAGTGCCTTTAAGGCACGCCCCCAATATTGTTGTCTGGGTGGAAATCGGGAGAAATTCGGGAGAATGGTTGCCCCGGGAGATTTTCGGGAGGGGCACTGAAATTCGGGAGTCTCCCGGGAAAATCGTAAGGTTGGCAAGTATGACTCTCGGTCTTATTTTAGTTGCCCTCAGTATCCTCTCAGATAAGACTGGTCTTTTAGCATTTAAAAATGATTGTAAAAGAAATAACACTTGAAAAGACACATGCTAACATTATCTATTGTGGTGTCTTTTTATACGGTCTCCTCAGTCTCTGCTTTGCTTGAGTCGCCCTTAGTCTCCGCATGAATAAAATTGGTCTCCAAGCGACATATTCCATTTCTACAACAGTTTTTGTAGCTTGTGGCGTCACTCCCTTCCCTTGTGCTATCAAATGACCCTTTTCAGTGTCTCTTGACTCCCACTCTTTGTCCCCCCCCCCCCCCCCTCCTCTTCTTTCTTTCCCCCATGGCAGCGTTGGACCTTCCAAGCCAGTAATTACAGTCTATATTGAAGCTATATATCACCTTACAGTATAGATATCTCAACAGGCACCTCAAGGGCCTGTTGCGATAGTGCTGACCCCTAAAGGAGAAAAATCACCAAAAACAAACATATTCCTAATTCATACTCCCCTTGATTGTATTCATTTCTGTTGGTTGTTGTTTATTTTGCCTACAACATCAATGCAAAAGGTCGATGAATATCACACAGCCTTTCATTTACATTTTTTGTTTATAATCACAAAAAACAAATAATTGGGATCCTAGGAAAGGATGATGGAGGGATAGATGGTGGCAGATGGTGGCATCCTCCGTCATGCTCTACAAATAATCCTTCCCATACGTTCTTCTCATTATCCCCGTCTTTTGACCTTATTCCGCAGATTTGATGAGGTTTTTGTTTAAACACCAGGGTTGGATTTAATCGGAGAATCCCCTCCTTTCACTTATTGGGTTCCTGTGTCCTCATTTAGTCACTTAAATCCTTTCACTTAAAGACAAAAAGACTGAGAATGCCTCTGAAATAGCAGCAGCAGATATAATAATAATAAAAATAATAATGATGATGATGATGATGATGATGATAATAATAATAATAATTGATTTGCAATTGCTCCTTCAGGAAAAGTTAATCAACCAAAAGTGTTGGTTTTGGGATGGCTTTCGTAAGAATTAGTCAAGCTGTAGAAAAATGTGTGATATAAGGTTTAGGTTTTTTTGTACTTTAGTAAAGGAATTAATTAATTCAAGAAAGAAATGTATTTAAAAAAAATGGTTACTGTAAGTCCAGGTTTAAATTAATTCAAATTCAAATACAATAATAAAAAATAATATCTGTATGTGAATTAAATACGTTTTAATAATAGTTAAATAATATATTTAATATAAAATAATTTATTAATTTCAATGTTGATTGAATGCCACAAACATATTTTAAAGTTAATGCTTTTCTTTCATCTTCATACCACGTTAGTGCAGCCCAGAAACATGAAACAAAGCATCACTTTAAATTACCTAAATGTCAAACCCATGTGGAGCAGTGCAGCAATTATTTTTTACAATGATTCCATACACTTGCCTATCACGCCGATCCGATTCAAAACAACTTTAATCGATTCAAGGAGTGTAAATTGATTTTTTTCAAACACACAAAACCAGTGTTTAAATTCCGCACATTTATTCTACTTTTAAACTTTAATCGTTTATATGTACTGTTGCTTTGGCAATAAAAGGGGATATGCAGGTAAAGCTATTACTGCGTATGCGTGTGATAAATCTGCACATAAAAAATAAAGAGGTTTTAGAAGGTCTCATGGTGCTTTATGTGCATACATATTTAATATTTTTTTGCATAAGCCAATGGAAAGCTTGCATTGACATTAAGAGGGGAGGTTATCACGCTGAGCAGATGGGAGATTAATACCGTTGTGACCCCTCCAAAGCACTCGCCATCCAGTGGCCTCCCTGCGCTGCATTTTGCATAAACGTTTAATTCCTCAAACAACAAATGAATGCATGCCACACATGTCAAATATCACACAGGTAGGCGCCACCGGGTATTCTGTTTTTATTCTTAAGCACTAATAAATATGGAAAATATTCATGACTAGCTATGGATGCCAAACAATTAATGTTTTCTTTATTTTGTTTGCTAGCTCAATAACATTTTCTGATGTTCTTCCTTTTCTTATTGCCAGTGATTCAAAATAGCTTGGTAATAGTGATTTGATAAGGCGCAGGGATTACTTACAGGAATTTAACAATGTTAGCTTCTTCACAAAAAATGATAACTACTTGTCCTGTCATCGTATTTAGTCCGGGTGTGTCCAAAGTGCTGGGGAGTTCTCCAGGGATCAATTCTTGGGACAATTCTATGGGATCTTTATCTTTTCCCACTCGGTGCAATATTTATAAAGCAAGGCATCTCTTATAACTTTATGCAGATGACTGCCAAACATTACTGCCATTCTCCAAAAATGACCATACCCCTCCTACGTACAGCCCTACCCGAGTTCTTAAAAGACGTCAAGTCTTGGTTAGCCCAAATTATTTCAAAGCTAAATGAGGGGGAAACTGACAATGTGTTGCTAGGTCACACTGATCTCCGGTTGGACTTGGGCCTCCTCAAGAAGTCTGTGCGTCCCACAGACACCAGCCTTGGCTTTATTATAGATGTATAACAGTTTTAAGCAGGACGAACAAATTGACGACATTGTAAAATCGAGTTTTTATCATCTTCGGCTTTTATCTCAAATCTAACCTTTTTTATTTTTTTCAACAATTCATGCAAGCTTTTATGTTGTCATGTCTGGATGACTGAGTAATACTTTTTGCACAGGAATATGTTACAATGCTCTTTTACATCCTTTAACAGGACCAAAAAAGGGGAGCACATCACCCCAATTCTTCCTGCATTGGCTTCCTGTTCGTTTTAGAATTGATTTTAAAATTGCATTGCTTGCGTTTGAAGCTTTGAATGAACTTTACATCATGGACCTCATCCAGATTTACTCTCCACTTCAAGCATTGAGGTCCAACGGACAGTTTTTACTTGTGGTGCCTAAAACGAAATTTAAAGTGGGTAAGTAAATAAGTCAATTTTTTTTATAAAGCGCTTTTCACAAATAAAATTACAAAGCGCTGTACAAAACATAGGTAAAGTAAAACAACAACTCAATTTAAAACAACAGGGGCAACATCATAAACAGGATACAGAGTGGATTAAAAATGATAGTTAAAAGGTGCATTAACTAAAATCTTTACTAAAAAGAGATGTTTTCAAATGTTTCTTAAAAGTTTCAACACAGTCAAGATCACAGAGGGACTGGTGCAATTGTTCCAGAGTCTGGGAGCTATAGCCTAAAGGAGACCTATTATGCAAAACCAATTTTTCTTACCTATCACCGACCTTGTGGCGACCCATCAGCCTTCCTGTACTGTCTACCCTTGTATACTATACCTGTATATCTTTTCTTGGACAGGTAGCACTGAAAACAAATGGCGTTGTACTTTTTACGTGCAATGACAATACAATTGCATTCCATTTCATTTACAAAAGTCCCACAAATTTGAAATCAAACCATAAAAGGCATGGCAGAGATATTTATAAAACAATCTTGCCTTCATTCATACGTCCTCCAAAACCAGCCATTTGGAATTTGTCTCATTTGGAAGGTTTTCCCAAAGTGTGACGCCTAGCGGATATCTCCATATATGGTAGAGATTGACAATACCTGAAGAGCTTTGCGCGAGTCTGCCAGTATAGTCCGACGTTGTAAATCAATAAGCTCCTTCCTTTTCTCTATTCTACTGGGGGCAGACTGACTCCTACATGCACATGCATCCTCCGCTGTTGCCATTTCTAATACAAAGTAGTGTTGTTCTGATACCAATATTTTGGTACCGGTACCAACATTTTTTTGATACTTTTTGGTACTTTTCTAATTGAAGGGGACCACAAAAAATTGCATTATTGGCTTTATTTTAACAAAAAAATCTTACGGTACTTTAAACATATGTTTCTTATTGCAAGTTTGTCCTTAAATAAAATAGTGAACATACAAGACAACTTGTCTTTTATTAGTAAGTAAGCAAACAAAGGCTTCTGATTTGTCTGCTGACATACGCAGTAACATATTGTGACATTTTCCATTCTATTATTTTGTCAACATTATTAAGGACAAGTGGTAGAAAATGAATTATGATGATGACGGAACGGTAATTTTCAGAGGCGGTATAGTACCGAATATGATTCATTAATATCGCGGTACTATACTAATACCGGTATATTGTACAACTCTAATACAAAGTAGCATATAGTTCAAACTTATATCCGTCAGTAGACTCAATAGGGAGGCGCCAAAAACTACAACATGTGTGACAAGTAGAAAACGCAGTCAAAGTGGAGGCACGTAAATAAGACCGCTCACAAAACGGAGCATCCTAAAAAGACGGTCAGAAAGCGGCATTGTGTTGGTCTGTAAATAATCATCTATGCAAAATGTTGACCAAAGAACCACCATTACATGTAATGTAGACCACAAGAAAGTGTTTGAAATGCAGAAAAAAAAAAAATCATAATACGACCCCTTTAAGACTCGGGGAGACAGGGTCTTTTCCGCGGTGGACTGCTGAAAAATACAAGAATTCAACCAATTTTGCAACCCTAAATCCGAAAAAAAATAACATTTAACCAGTCACCGCATCTAATGTGTCCAAAGTGTGTATCCAAAGTCCAATAAAGATGACGTCGACCAAAAAGTGGAGTATAGTAGTTGAGAGTGAAGTAATCGTGCATTAACCGAAATCGAGGTAAAGGGTTAGATTATTGTATTATTTACTATTATGATTTCGATTTTTTTCCATAAACGCCCAGCCCAAGTGTGTTTAAAGTGCTAAAGTTCAAACACACTAAAAAAAACGAACTTTGTCACTGATGTCAAAAGTTACCCTGATAGCCCCAACCTTCCGACAATGAAGGATGTTTATAATTGAACATTTCTCTAATGTCGCAGAATATGACCCAGATAACCTCAAATAACCACATTTTATTATTGGTGACTTGCTGAATAGCCATTACTCAAAGTGTGTACATAGATAATAAAAGTGACACGTTCATAGCAGAATAACGTTCAGCAACATTTTACTTACTGACGCATTACGGCACTCAGGCTGCTATTTGCGCTTGTTAAAAAACATGGTGCAGCAGCATTTAGGCAGGTAGTGGTAGCGCTCTGGACTCTGAATATCAATTGCGGGGGAAGAAAAGGACAAGACGGCGAAATGGGTATTGACAGCCAGCGAGGGGGGCGGGCGACATGGTGGGGGGGTCGGGGTGGGGGAGCAGGCTATCTGCCGGTGATGGATGCGAGCTTAGCACACAGACTTAAGGCACAGTTGGAGCTGATAGTCTTCCAAACCCGACGTGAATGCTAACTAGCTTGAAGCCATTCACCACGACGAGACAGGGTGCCAGCGGAAGGGTCAGCACGCAAAATTATATACAGGCTTACTGAAAAATACAAATGAAGTTAGGAGTCATAGCACAAATAATGCAAATACCATTTTCTTTTAACCCTTTTGGCATAAGGACAAAGTCCATGAATTGTTAAATGTTGGCCATCAATAGTATCATTTAGTTAAAGGGGAACTGCACTTTTTGGGGGATTTTGCCTATCGTTCACAATTATTGGGACGGCGTGGCGAAATTGGTAGAGTGGCTCTGCCAGCAATCGGAGTGTTGCTGGTTACTGGGGTTCAATCCCCACCTTCTACCTTCCTAGTCACGTCCGTTGTGTCCTTGGGCAAGACACTTCACCCTTTGCCTCTGATGGCTGCTGGTTAGCGCCTTGCATGGCAGCTCCCGCCATCAGTGTGTGAATGTGTGTGTGAATGGGTAAATGTGGAAATACTGTCAAAGCGCTTTGAGTACCTTGAAGGTAGAAAAGCGCTATACAAGTATAACCCATTTATCATTTATTATGAAAGTCGTTTTTTTTAATGCATTCTAACTCGTAAATGAACGTAAATAAAAGTCTGCTTACAGCACAGCAAATGGGAGGGCTTCTATTTTGCCCATAAAACCCAATATAATAACCATACAAAAAGCATCAACAATACTTGAAAGTATTGGGTGACTTGAATATTAACCAAGTATTTGTGATATTGTTATTATAAGTGCTAACCAATGTTCCCTCTAATTTTTCATGTGTGTGAGCAAACGCAAAAACTCCCTGAGCATTAAGTGGAGCAAATGTGAGCAACATCAGACGTGCACACTGTGGCTACACTAGCAACACACCTGTCCCAAACCTGACTAAATAACAAGTTAAATCTCCATCCATCCATCCATCCATTTCCTACCGCATGTCCCTTTCGGGGTCGCGGGAGGTGCTGGAGCCTATCTCAGCTGCATTCGGGCGGAAGGCGGTGTACACCCTGGACAAGTCCCCACCTCATCACAGGGCCAACACAGATAGACAGACAACATTCTCTTATTATTATAATCAAATGACAGCAGTCATTTCCTCAAGGTTATTTTCTAATAGAAGTGTTTAGGCCCATTTACAATGACAATAACAAAAAATGTTGTTTTTCATGAACTGTGTACTTGTATTGTTTGTCTGGGTGGAGGTCCTGATTTGGAAATAATTTGTACCCCTTTCAGACATTGCATTTAGTTCCCATTAAAACATTCACATGTTGCACAATGAGATGTAAGCGAGGGATCATGTGTACATCCCTGCAACTTCCTGTTTGTAAAAAATATATTTTTATTAGTATTTATTTAATATACTAACAGCATTTCATGATTAATATTTATTAATTAAGATTCCTAATAAATGACACTAGAATAAGCACACATTTAATTGGTAAATCATAGTGTAACGACTTGGAATGACACTTTATGTGTGGTGTTGGAGTTGTCCGACTTTTTGTGTGGCTGTAAACGCATCACTGGCTAAGTGCCATATGTGCATGTGTCGGCGCAAGTGAGAAAGAGCGAGCGGCTGCTGTTGATATAACAAAGTTGGTTTTGGTCTGGTTTGTACTGCAGAAAATGACCAGTTTTGCTAGATATCATTTTTTTTACTAATGTTTTGGTGATGTGTTTATGGCCGACAATAAAGAGCTTTGCTCAGTAAAGTGATCGATGGAATTCATGTCCTCAAAGCGTCTCGACAGACGTTACAATATTTGAACAATGATGACGAAAACCGTTTTCTCTGTCGTGTCCGTGTCATGTCGAAAATTGTTATGCGCTTATTTTTTTATTTTATTTTGTGCGTGGCATAGATTTGCCGTGCGCAGAGGACACTGGTGCTAACATGGATTAACTATTTGTAGAGGCGCCGTGATCACGAGCGTGTGTGCCTATGTTGACATGATCGACTGATCAGCTGCTTCCTCGTTTCTTTGCTCGTCAAACTTGAATGTAGACCATAAATCATGCCTCTCACCTGGATAGTAGAAGGAAGAGGACGTATTCCGACGTCTTGGTACACTTTGACAGCCAATTTGGACCCAGAATTTGACGAGAATCAGTGACAAAGGGCAGCCCTGGCGGAGTCCAACCCTCACTGAAAACGGATCCGACTTACCAACATTAATGGAGTACTTTCCCAAAATAAACCGGGAAAAAACGTCTCTGTCCAGCTGGACCAAACAAACAACTGTCTATCGAGCAAGTCACTATAATAATGATCACAGGGAGCGCACCGCCACAATCAGACAGTCCGATACTAGACCCCATACTCTCTGAGCACTCCCCACAGGTCAAATGCCTTCTCCAAGTCCACAAAACACATGTAGACTGGTTGGGTAAACTCCCATGCACCCTCAAAAACACTGCCGAGAGTATAGAGCTGGTCTACAGTTAAGTTAGTCAACAACTGAAAATAAGTAAATATATCTTAAAACTAGGGAAATTTCTACAAAATAAAATGTTAAAACTGCAAGTGGCAAATATTTTCCAGTGAAATAATTGTAAAACCCATTTTGTTTTTCAAGTTGAGTAAAAGGGGAACTGCAATTTTGGGGGAATTTTGCCTATCGATCACAATCATTATGAGGGACAAGAACACACGCCCTTCTTTTAGGAATTTAAAGATAATTAAAAAAACGCTTGAAAGATGTGGCTAATATGAATCACCCTTGTAGCCTTCAAAGCCCTCTAAAAAAATGTCAAAACCCTCCATCAACATTTTATATACACTATCTAATTATATATATATCTAATGTAGTAACAGACACATTCATAACAATATCTAATATGTAGAATATTTACCGTATTTTGGTTATTTTAAGCATTGCCGGAACTTCTTTCCTCATCGTGTTTACTTCCGTTTCCATAGCAATGCACTTCCGACTTCCGGCAACATATATGTGTTCCTACTTCCGGAAACAAACAAATATGTGTTTTAATCCTGGAAGACTTAGTAACAGACAACGAAGACGGCTATTTTTGGACAAATGAGGATTCACAACCTTATCTTTTTGAAGCTGAATATACGGAGGATGAAAGCTGAATATACGGAGGGTGAACTACTGCTAAACAAGCGTCCACGAAGTGAGGGTGAAACGGAGCAGACAGAAGCTGAGAGAGTGAGGTCGCCGTGACTTCCGGGTGTAAATGTGGAATTTAAAGCCAAGTTATGCCAACAATATTGGATTACTTCCCCAAAATAAACCGGAAAAAACATCTGGGGCCAGCTGGACCAAACAAACAACTGTCTATCGAGTAAGTCACACTTTAAATATTGATCATGATACATGCAACACACCATGCTTGTTATTACAACTACAGTACATATGCTGTCAAGTTAGTGGCGTACAAACTAAACATAAAATAATACTTTACAGATACTGTAATATAATGTTTAATATAATCATGTGTTTCAGTCTGTACAGATTGGTGTCCTATTGCATTGTGTTGTGCATTACAAACTCATAAGCGATTCGGGTGATGATGAAAAAGCTATCCTACCTCTTGCCGTAGCTAGCTTACGGGTTATACCGTAGCATGCTAGAAAAATTGTTCCTCAGTGTTCACTTTTACAATAACAATGTCGCAACAGCTTGGTTATTATACAGGTTATAGAACGTAAATGACATATTGTTGGTGTTTTTTGGATGTGTTTTTAAAGTGATTTAGCGTTAGAAGTGATTGCTCCCATTGGCTGCATTGCTAGCCACCAAAAACAAGCCCATTATCACAAATTAGAATGCAAAAAATATATATATTTTGTTTTCTTGTCTTACATAAGAATAGGAAAACGATTCCAAAAAAAGTACAGTTCCCTTTTAAAGTTAGAATGCATTAAAAACAATATGTCTGTCTTCTTGTCTCTCATAATAGTAACATTCAAAAAAAGTGCAGTTCCCTTTTAATGAAACACGAGTTGTTGTTTTTTTTACTAATGTTAAAGGCCTACTGAAACCCACTACTACCGACCACGCAGTCTGATAGTTTATATATCAATGATGAAATATTAACATTATAACACATGCCAATACGGCCGGGTTAACTTATAAAGTGACATTTTAAATTTGCCGCTAAACTTCCGGTTCGAAACGCCTCTGAGGATGACGTATGCGCGTGACGTAGCCCGGCGAACACGGGTATGCCTTCCACATTGAAGCCAATACGAAAAAGCTCTGTTTTCATTTCATAATTCCACAGTATTCTGGACATCTGTGTTCGTGAATCTGTTGCAATCATGTTCATTGCATTATGGAGAAGGAAGCTGAGCAAGCAAAGAAGAAAGTTGTCGGTGCGAAATGGACGTATTTTTCGAACGTAGTCAGCAACAACAGTACACAGCCGGCGCTTCTTTGTTTACATTCCCGAAAGATGCAGTCAAGATGGAAGAACTCGGATAACAGAGACTCTAACCAGGAGGACTTTTGACTTCGATACACAGACGCCTGTAGAGAACTGGGACAACACAGACTCTTACCAGGATTACTTTGATTTGGATGACAAAGACGCAGACGTGCTACTGTGAGTATGCAGCTTTGGCTTCTAAACATTTGATCGCTTGACCGTATGTGCGCAACTTTTTTTTGCGTATGTACGTAACTTTTTTAAAATATATAAGCTTTATGAACCTTGGGTTAGGTGAATGGTCTTTTGGGCTGAGTGATTGTGTGTGTTGATCAGGTGTTTGAATTGTATTGGCGTGTTCTATGGAGCTAGGAGCTAGCATAGGAGCTAGGAGCTAGCATAACAAACACGCAGGTGTTTTTATGCAGGATTAATTTGTGGCATATTAAATATAAGCCTGGTTGTGTTGTGGCTAATAGAGTATATATATGTCTTGTGTTTATTTACTGTTGTAGTCATTCCCAGCTGAATATCAGGTCACCCCCGGCTCTCACAGCATCTTCCCTATCTGAATAGCTTCAACTCCCCACTAGTCCTTCACTTGCACTTTACTCATCCACAAATCTTTCATCCTCGCTCAAATTAATGGGGAAATTGTCGCTTTCTCGGTCCGAATCTCTCTCACTTCATGCGGCCATCATTTTAAACAATAGGGAACTTTGCGTATATGTTCAACTGACTACGTCACGCTACTTCCGGTAGGTGCAAGCCTTTTTTTTAATCAGATACCAAAAGTTGCAATCTTTATCGTCGTTGTTCTATACTAAATCCTTTCAGCAAAAATATGGCAATATCGCGAAATGATCAAGTATGACACATAGAATAGATCTGCTATCCCCGTTTAAATAAAAAAAATTCATTTCAGTAGGCCTTTAATTGTTCGGCCATGGCAAAAAGTCTATAATTTGATACATCCCAAAATGTATATATCTTGTTTACATAAATTGTTTTCACCTTTTGAGTCACAATGGTGACATAAAAGTATTGATATTGTAAGTTGGTAAAATAACGATACATTATAAGATGCAATACTGACATTTAATCGTTTTAATTCCTGAAGGTAGCGCTTGTTTTGTTCGTCCATGAACTGGGATGCTTGCTGTCTCATGAAAACAATACAATTCACCGCGATATTGATATTTTCGTTCACCATTAATTGTTCATAAACAGGAATTTGGAATGGTAGCGCCCATAAATTTGTCATTTGGCAAAAGTCGACATGATGCATCATAAAATCTTTGCAGTGGACGTAGTGATAATTCGTGAACGATGCTGCCCGTTTGGTTGCTATGCTCCATGAAACACGTTCTTTTCCACATTTATTTTTTTTAAATCAAGCTGTTAAGGTAGAGCAGGGTCAGCCGGAAAAGAATCCGTAACAATCGTAAACTACTCACCCTGTCAAATGCTAATGTTTGCCTTACCTTTGAGACATGATCTTGTAGGCGTCAGGCAGGTAGCACCGGGTGTTTTCCATCTGCGCCGGGTCGGCGTCACAGATTTTGTCGTCGGTCCGTCCGTAGTTGGCGCTCTCGATCATAATGACGTCGGTGCCTGGGCAGCGCAGCTCAATGGGGTAGCCCTCACATGACAGCTCCCTCCTCACCACCGCCATGGGGATGGGCGCTCGACTGAAGGCTGCAATATGACATAACAAATAGGAGCTTTAATATGTGGACGTTCTGCTAATAAATGACCTGACTGAGAGGACCGTGTGTGGGAGCACTTGTTTTGTTTGGCGGGGGCGGCCGCGCAGGACAGGCGGGGCAAGAGTCGAGTGGGAGACAGATACTGATCAAACATAATCAACAACATTTGGCTGTGAGCAAAATAAACACTCGTTACAGGCACAGCCAAGTGAGACACGATGCCAGAACAACACATTAGTAAAAAAAGAATGCATGATCTACACAAGCTCGTCGAAGATCTTCTATTTGACAGGACATAGTTTAGTCCAGGGTTTTTTCAAAGGGGGACTCCGGCATACTTGCCAACCCTCCCGATTTTCCTGGGAGACTCCCGAATTTCAGTGCCCCTCCCGAAAATCTCCTGGGGCAACCATTCTCTCAAATTTCTCCCGATTTCCACCCGGACAACAATATTGGGGGTGTGTCTTAAAGGCACTGCCTTTAGCGTCCTCTACAACCTGTCGTCACGTCCGCTTTTCCTCCTTACAAACATTGTGCCGGTACAGTCACATAATAAATGTGTTTTTTACACACACATAAGTGAATGCAAGACATACTTGATCAACAGACATACAGGTCACACTGAGGGTAGCCGTTTAAACAACTTTAACACTGTTACAAATATGCGCCACACTGTGAACCCACACCAAACAAAAATGACAAACACATTTCGGGAGAACATCCGCACCGTAACACAACATAAACACAACAGAACAAATACCCAGAACCCCTTGCAGCACTAACTCTTCCGGGACGCTACAATATACACCCCCGCCCACCTATCTCCCGAATTGGGAGGTCTCAAGGTTGGCAAGAATGGACCCCGGGCCCTTTTTTATTAACTCCTAGCAAATTGTAAAATAAATATTTTTTTTATCGGTGAGATTCATCATCAACTGTTACACCAGTTGGATTTTTCAGTCGTAACACATACACTGTAGAACAGGGGTCCCCAAACTGTTTGACTCCGTGGCCGCATTGGGGTAAAACAATTTGGCTGGGGGCCGCGCTATATATATATATATATATATATATATATATATATTTTTTTTTTTTTAACTTGAGACTTCCCGCGTGCCGTATTTTGGACGCTGGGGGGCCGTATCCGGCCCGCGGGCCGTAGTTTGGGGACCCCTGCTGTAGAAGATGTGGATGTGTTGCTCAGATTCTGTAGCTTAACATAAACTGACCTACATTGGCTTGACTTCAAAGCACTTACAAATGAGAAATAAACGTGACGTCACAATGACAAAATCATGGTGAACATTATAGATAATAAATCTGGTTTTACTGGACCAATTTTCACCGCTTAAAGATTCATGGGCAGTTAGAAGTCTGCACTTTAGCCAATAATTGAAAGGAAGCAGCTGTGTGTCTGTGTCATCATGCTACGCCACCTTTTATGCTGTTGTTGTGTATGTTTGTGTATGTACTAGGGTTGTACGGTATAGCGGTATTAGTATAGTACCGCGATACTAATTAATAATTTTCGGTACTATACAGTCTCTGAAACGTACCGGTCCCATACCCCCCATAGCCCCCGCTCCCCCGTCGTCGTCACATCGTGACATTTCTGGTTTACTAGCAGGCGAGTGTGTAGACAGAAAAGGGAGAACGGACGCATTTTGTCTTAAAAACTAACGATAAAGGTGAAGTTATAACACTGAAACACCCTCAGGAAGAGGTGCTTTAAGACATGGCTAGCTAGCTAGCGGCTAACGTCCATCCGCAGTCGGCAGTGTTTTAGCTACTTCTAAATCACTAATCCTCGCCTCCATGGCGACAAATAAAGTAAGTTTCTTACAAGTATCATCCCTGCAGGACGAGGAATAGCTAAACATGCTTCACTACACACCGTAGCTCACCGGCATCAAAATGTAAACAAACATCATTGGTGGAACGACCCCCGACATCCACTGTAAAGATATCAAGTACAGGAGCGTATCTAGTCGATACTACTATGATTACGTCAATATTTTTTTGGCATCACATCTTCTTTCGTTTTTTTTTTAAGTATGTCCCTGGACACATGAAGACTTTGAATATGACCAATGTATGATCCTGTAACTACTTGGTATCAGATTGATACACACATTTGTGGTATCATCCAAAACTAATGTAAAGTAACAAACAACAGAAGAATAAGTGATTATTACAATTTAGCAGAAGTGTTAAACATGTTAAAAGAGAAGGTAAGCAGATATTAACAGTAGATGAACAAGTAGATTAATAATTAATTTTCTACCACTTGTCTTTAATAATGTTGACAAAATAATCGAATGATAAATGACACAATATGTTACTGAATATGTCAGCAGACTAATTAGGAGCCTTTGTTTGTTTACTCACTACTAAAACAAAAGTTCTCTAGTATGTTCACTATTTTATTTAAGGACTTAACTGCAATAAGAAACATATGTTTAATATGCCTTAAGATTTTTTGTCAAAATAAAGCCAGTAATGCAATTTTTTTGTGGTCCCCTTTATTTAGAAAAGTACCAAAAAGTACCGTAAAGTATTGAAATAATTTTAGTACCGGTACCATTACAACACTAGTATGTACAGTACAGGCCAAACGTTTGGACACACTTTCTCATTTCAATGCGTTTTCTTTATTTTCATGACTATTTACATTGTAGATTGTCACTGAAGGCATCAAAACTATGAATGAACACATGTGGAGTTATGTACTTAACAAACAAAGGTGAAATAACTGACAACTGAGAAGTGAAAACCATTTCCGGTGACAACCTCTTGAAGCTCATGGAGAAAATGCCAAGAGTGTGCAAAACAGTAATCAGAGAAATGGTTGGCTATTTTGAAGAAACTAGAATATAAAACCTGTTTTCAGTTATTTCACCTTTTTTGTTAAGTACATAACTCCACATGTGTTCATTCATAGTTTTGATGCCTTCAGTGACAAACTACAATGTAAATAGTCATGAAAATAAAGAAAACCCATTGAATGAATGAGAAGGTGTGTCCAAACTTTTGGCCTGTGCTGTATTTGTTTTGTTGAGTGGAGCCGAATCGACTGCACCATCGTGTTTGCATTGACCACTTTGTCAGTAAGTATGTTTCCATGCACTAAAATAGTCAGATTTCTCAAATCATTTGGCTTGAAGTAAGCTTTCTACAACACATGGAAACACCAATTGCCATCGATTTTACTTTCTGACACAACCCAGGCAGTGTCCCACGCCCGTCCTATGTCTCTAAAAGTAGGAGCTAATAATCTCTTCTTTCTCATGAGAAACTTAATAATCGCTGGGTGTAATTTGCTTTTATATTCCATAATTTGTGACGTAGAATGAAAGGGCTAGAAATAAGTTTGCTGTGAAATTCCACATAAGGCCTTCAGTCATTTATCATTTGATGTTTTACAAGCTATGTTTTTGCTTTACGTGTCTGCAACCGCATGAAAAGTTATTGTACATGTAACAAACCAAGGCGCAGCAAATAATAAATACTAAGATAAATGATTGACCGTCCATCATCGGCCCGTTATTGATCAGCCCACCGGAAAAACTCCCGGTACTCCCGATGGCTAGTCCGCCTCTGATCGTGGCTATGGGACATTCCGCTAACGTGAGATTTATTAATCTTGAGTAAATATGTCTTTCACTGCCTCAGGGCCTAATTTACTAAGGTGTGCATGTACTAAAACATGTGCAAAGCTGATCTACTAAATATGTTCAAAGTCCACTAAGTTAGCAGAATAAGGTGTGCAATTCATTTTTCATCTCGGTCTTCATTAATATGCAAAACATAAGCTGATCATCAAAACACCCACAATACTGTGAGGAGAAGATGCAAATATTGTTTAGCACGCAAAACGTGATCTATCAACACTCATTACTGTTTTGCGAGCACTATTTAGAGTTTTATTTAGCAAGTGTTAGAAGGATGTGCAAACTGATCGAGCTGCACAGAAAGACGATGTACAGACAAAAATCATCTGTTCTGTGTGTGTGTGTCAACATTTTGGACAGTCAAAAATAAAAACATATTAGACATACCCTTTATTCAGCAACATTTTATAATTTTATAGCTGCTAGAGGACTTAAGGGGCTGATTAAAATGAATTCAACCGATGCGTTATGGGGTCATTACATATATTTTTAATAACGTACATTTTTTTCACTTAAAACATATGATCAAAATATTTCTTATATGAAAACAACTTCTTAAGGTATGCATTGTTTTGTGTCCTTTAGTGGAGTAAGTGCAGCCTCTCACCAACCAATTAGTGCATCTTCAGCGGTTAAAAAAAAATAATTAAAAGTGAATTCCGTTGTAAATGCACTTTGTACTGCTTCTAAAATGCCTATAAAAAGTGGTAGATGTCTCCTGCATGTTTGACAACATAACAAAAAGCCACAGGTAGGGAGAGCATGAATGTGCAGTATATGAAAATATCTCCGTGGTGATACCCCGCACAGACCATGCAAAATCCTCATTTAAAATTGGGCGGTCTGCACCACTTTAAAATCAATTGTTAGTATATCACACGCAAAACACCCACTAATAGTACAAGCTATTTCATAGATTGCACACGCTGTTTACCATGTGGTGTTTGGATCTTAGTAAATCAGGCACTTGATGCCTAACTCGTGGACCCAGGGAGATGTAAAAAAAAAAAAAAAGAAGGGGTTTTGTATTTCGTATTTTGTAATTGTGACAGTAGAAAGAAGTGTGTGTCATCAGATAGTTTGACATGTCAACGTTGGTGAAGTTGGGAAAACTGTTCAAAATCTTGGGAGAAAATATTTGTTAAGAGAATGGATGGATGAATGACTGGATCCACTTTACCACATACAGATATTTTCTGACGATATCTGGCTTGTATATTTGTCGTTTAAATCGTTATAATACTATCAACGATGGCTATATTTAAATATTCCCACCCAAATTAAAGCCAGAAGAAGGGTTGTAACAGCTTCTTCCCTCAGGCCATAAGACTCTTGAACGCATCATGATAATCCCCTCAATTCCCCCCCAAAAACAGATTAACTCGCTGGAATATAAAGACAATATAACATACATCCATAAAATTGAATGCAAATGCAAAAGTGCAATATATTTATCGGTACAGAAAATCTATTTACTGTATATCTGCACCTTATTGCTCTTTTATCCTGCATTACAACGAGCTAATGCAAACAAAATGTGTTCTTGTCTGTACTGTAAAGTTCAAATTTGAATGACAAAAAAGGAAGTCTAAGTCTAAGTCTAAGTCTAAATTTAAGCAAACTGCCTCTCACTCACATGGTTGCCATCCATCAGTCTCATAAAAGTGGCCCCCACATCCCTTTTTCTTAATTAGCCCTGGTAGAAAAAGTCTGGCCACCCCCTGGTTTATAGTGCCACCCATAGTGGTTGAGGGACTACAGATGAAAATTATAATCTGGCTCATTTACAGTCTGTAAAGCAGATTGTTCAATAATGTGCACTGTCTTGAATAATAAATAAATAAATGATAAACATTGAAAAATATGATTGCGTCATAGAACCTCATGACCACTAGCGCCATCACGCTGATAAAATAAACAAAAACTAATACCATTTCGGAGGTTCCCAGTTAGTTCGTTAATTATGTTAGGGTACGGTATTTTCATTTTATAAGAGGTGCTGCTTCATTTAATTAATGGAAGAAAGATGGACGACCAGGAGCTGATTCAACACATCCAACCCTGCGGAGTGATGGTGGACGGGTACCGCCCCCAGATCGATTGATTGATGAGTGAATGCGGAGGATGCTGCTCGTCCCACTTTCATGTGGGGCGGGTGAGTGGGGTTATACTGTATGAAGCTGATTTGCAAGAGTACTTGTTTGAATTATTTTCAATTATGCATGAGGGATTATTTATCTTTAAGTGGGAAACAGTTGAGGCAAATAGTTCTCCCAAGTAAATGATGTTTACATATTGCCTCTGGCAACAACCATCTCAAAGGACTTTTATTCTTTTTAAACACGGAGTGAAAAATTATCCAGAAAGTCAACTGTTAGGTAAAATAATCGCCATGCACATTTAAAATAACAGTTCAGGTTATATATTTGATATAACAATAACAATACTGTGTTGCACCTCTTTTGCCGTTTTTCCCCATTCTTGGCTTTTCCCTGTCAGGGGTCACCACAGCGATCAATCACATGAATGGTTTTGGCTTAGTTCTTACATCTTTTTAGACAATAGAACCCAAGTCCTCTGTCATGAGAGGCAGACGCAGGTACCATTACACCAGTACTTCTCATAAAGGAGGGCGTGACCCCATGAGTCAGGGTCAGACTTTTCACTAAGGCCCTGTCTACATTAAGCCGGATCACTCCTTAAACAAATAATTATTTAGCCTAAACCCCGTAACAGCAACACTAATCCATCGTTTAAGGTTCCCCTCCTTGGAAAAGTTTTTACACGGGTAAGTGCGCCGTGTGTTTCTTGAATTTCCGACTCTTAGCTTTGTATGGACTCATTGATCGCTTACAAACTGATTCGGGAGAGGAAGTGACGTCAGAAAGACCACGCTCCACACAGGAAGTGACGTCAGAAAGAACGCGCCACAGCCAGCTTCATAACAACCTGTTTCGTAACTCAGAGGTAACCGCTAGAACGATGGAGGCGAGTCATCCAGACATGCCCGTGTTTCTCCTTGTTCTACATGTACAGGCGCTTGTAGAAATCACACATGAATACCTTAAGAGAAGGAAACGCGTGATTGCAGCTATTTCGGATACAACACATCTCAGACGGCAACATAGCAATGTTGAGCGACGGTTTTGGATAAGGCCTGGAAGAATGGCAGCCTGGTGGAATATGTTTGTCAACGAGTGTGTTGTGCCAGAGGGATGGCAAGAGAACTTTTGAATGTCCAGGTCGGCTGTGATTCTACTTACCGAAAAACTTTGTCCATTTGTCGGAGGAGAGACAACGAGAATGTGAACTCCCGTGGATGTGATAAAAAAAAAAGGTGTAGCGTGTGCTTTGTATTATCTGGCCGTCGAGGGAAGACTACGGAAAACAGCGAATGCATTTGGACTGGCAAAGCAGACTGTATCAGCTATTGATATCAGAGATTGATTGTTGTAAAATGTTCTCTATCACATTACTTTCACATGTCCATTAAATATTTGATTAATTTATGATGGCTCAGGTGTGATTCAATACAATGAGGCCCCACAGCACACTGGATTTCAGTTAATTGAAATACCACAACACTGGATATTGTTCAGATAAGTTTAATTTAATTTAAGAACTTGCACACAAAGCAACACTGGAGGTGACTATGACGTGCACATTTTCCACGCATACGTACTAGGTGGTGTTGCGCCGGCGGACGGAGGGGAAGGGGTCTTTAACGACGGCATTGTGTGTGTGTGGACAGGGATAAGGTTAGGTGGGATATAGCCTGTATAACCTTAGCCGGCTTAGTGTAGAAGGGGCCTAAGTGTCTTCATTAATGCTTGTACAATATGCACGCCTACAGCTAGGTGGCAACAGTGCTCAAACTAATTGACAGGCCGTCTGTTCAACCCAGCAGAAAGTACACATAATATTGTCAGTGGACAGAACTGACAGGGGAAAGATGGAGACATTTTTGCCAGGAGTGAAAAGAAAAACTGAGGATGAATCAAAACAAGTGATGATAACCAGAATATAAAGATCATGAAATGCAAAGAACGACATGGCTTACATACGGTAGGAAATTTGGTGTTGAGTTTAGTATATTCATATATGTATAATGTAGTAACATACACATTCATAACAATATGTGTTATGTGTTATGTGTACAATAATTAGCTTATTTTGGTAATTTTTCAGCATTACCGGAACTTCTTTCCTTAGCACATTTATTTCCGTTTCCATACAGCGCACTTCCGACTTCCTGCAACAAATGCATGTTCCTACTTCTGAAAACAAACACTTGTGTGTTCTAATCATGGCAGAATTGGTAATAGACAATGAAGACGACTATCCATCCATTTTCTACCGCTTGTCTCTCTCAGGGTCGCGGGGGTGCTCAAACCTATCCAAACCGGATCCCCTCAACGCCCTGACTGCACCTAGAAATTCTGTCCATAAAAGTTATGAACAGAATCGGTGACAAAGGGCAGTCTTGGCGCAGTCCAACCCTCACTGAAAACGGGTCCGACTTACTGCCGGCAATGCGGACCAAGCTCTGACACTGATCATACAGGGAGCGGACCGCCACAATCAGACAGTCCGATACCCCATACTCTCTGAGCACTCCCCACAGGACTTCCCGGGGTACACGGTCGAATGCCTTCTCCAAGTCCATAAAGCACATGTAGACTGATTGGGCAAACTTCCATGCACCCTCAAGGACCCTGCCGAGAGTATAGAGCTGGTCCACAGTTCCACGACCAGGACGAAAACCACACTGTTCTTCCTGAATCCGAAGTTCGACTATCCGGCGTAGCCTCCTCTCCAGTACACCTGAATAGACCTTACCGGGAAGGCTGAGGAGTGTGATCCCACGATAGTTGGAACACACCCTCCGGTTCCCCTTCTTAAAAATTCCATCTCTATTGCAATTACGGGAACTTCTTTTGCCGTTTGAGTTACTGCGACATCATAATTCATAAAGGTGCCGCCCATTTGTTCTTCATCTTACATGAATATAAACTTTTAAAACAATATAAAATAATAAAATGTGTTGAAATATTGATATTGTAACAGGAGAATCATTATTGGAGTAGTAGTATTTTGAATATCGTAAGTGCACATCCAGCCTACTTTGAATATGTGAAAATGGACTGCATGTGCATGTCTTTAAGTACAAGGCTACTCCACTTTAAATGCTGAAAACTGTTGAAATCTTCAGGAACTTTTTTTTATATAAAGTGGCGCATAATTGATGGCTTTCATCTTACAAACTGGATACAATTACTGCATTTCCCTGATGGCTTTGCTTTTTTCTGGCAGGTGCACTTTGTGGGTTTTTTTTTATTGATTCATTGAAGCAAAATGACAACATAATGATGACTTTCTTTTGTGGGAACAAGCACACACTGAGGGGGTTTTGCAAAGAAGGTGATGTCTTACTTGCCTTTATTTTCACAAACAGGAAGTCAATACGCCATATAGATGATCTTTGACTGTAGCAGTGGGTCAGGGGTCTCCAACCTTTTATCTTCTGAGCTACTTTTACAAAATAAAAAAGGCTGAGAGCTACTCGTTTTTGTAACATTTATTTGCATAGCTATTTCAACCCAAACAAAGGGAATACACTTGTTTGACAAAGCATTACAAAATGTTGCTATCATTGATATACTCACATATTGTATTGATTGTATATTTCATTATGCACTTATTTCTAGTGCAGTTTTTTGAATCAATATTTGGCAAAAATAAAATTATTTTGTGTTTGATATGACTGTCAAGACTTACTGTACATTGTACTTTATTTAGGAAGCAGATATCCACTCATACAGTGAGGTCATTGTCTTCATGCTATTTTGTGGTCATTAGTTTTAAGATGTGTAGCGAAGCGTGTTTGTTTTTCCAGAGCTATCCTCCAACTTTGAGTGTATTGATTACATTTCATTTGTATTTTTGATGAAAATAAATGCAATACACTAATTTAAATAAATAGACTTGGTATTCAACGATACATACTTTAATGTGTATTGCAATAGAAGCCTATGTCTATAAATAAAGGAGTGTACGAGTGATCCACCAGCCGCCTACAGACTGAGGAGAGGAGTGATGTCATCATTGTTAACGATTAGTTGCGTCTGTTACGCTCTGCCTGCGACGACATGCCTCCTTTGATCACAGTCGCATTCAAAAACAACAGCTTTTTTGCGTCAAGATAACAAGCGTAGAATAGTGGAAAAAAGCTTGGTGTATATATGTATGTGAGGTAAATCATGTGGACACGCTGCAATCCAACACGCCATGCGGGTTTTCACAGACGCAGGTGTGGAGTTGCGATATCACACGTAAAAAACTGTGAAGAGATCTTTTTTTTTGGCAACATTGGCGGGAATTCGTTAGCGGGGGAATCGAGATGGTGTGTTAAAACATTTGTTCCTCTCATTGTGAAGAGCGACTGAACTGTTAGAAACCAAATCTAAAATTGACAATTTCTACCAAACTATTCATACAAAACTTCGGATTTTGGGCCATGCATAATGTTGCCAAGCCTTTATAAATTCACAATTTTGGAGTCTGTGTTATGAATAAGTGCAAAAATATACAACAAAAATTACATGAATAGTTATCAAAATTGTCAAGATTAGTTAGTGTCTTATTGTTTTTACCGTGGTGGTCAAGTTTTTGTTGTTGTTGTTGTTTTATTTAACTGTTAACAGTGGTTAATGTCTTTGTCAACATCGTTAAAGTTAAGGCAAAGCGCTTTTTTGTTGTCACATTTTTTACTATAAACAAACATCGTAAGAAGAGTATACACTAGAACAGGGGTCACCAACGCGGGTGCTTGCGGGCACGAGGTAGCCCGTAAGGACCAGATGAGTAGCCCGCTGGCCTGTTCTAAAAATAGCAGCACTTGCCAGTGAGCTGCCTCTATTTTTTAAATTTTATTTATTTACTAGCAAGCTGGTCTCGCTTTGCCCGACATTTTTAATTCTAAGAGAGACAAAGCTCAAATAGAATTTGAAAATCCAAGAAAATATTTCAAAGACTTGGTCTTCACTTGTTTAAATAAATTCATTATTTTTTTTACTTTGCTTCTTATAACTTTCAGAAAGACAATTTTAGAGAAAAAATCCAACCTTAAAAATGATTTTAGGATTTCTAAACACATATACCTTTTTACCTTTTAAATTCCTTCCTCTTCTTTCCTGACATTTTAAATCAACGTTCAAGTAAATTTATTTGTTTTATTGTAAAGAATAATAAATACATTTTAATTTAATTCTTCATTTTAGCTTCTGTTTTTTCGACGAATAATATTTGTGAAATATTTCTTCAAACTTATTATGATTAAATTTTTTTTTAAAAAGTATTCTGGCAAATCTAGAAAATCTATAGAATCAAATTTAAATCTTATTTCAAAGTCTTTTGAATTTCTTTTAAATTTTTTGTTCTGGAAAATCTAGAAGAAATAATGATTTGTCTTTGTTAGAAATATAGCTTGGTCCAATTTGTTATATATTCTAACAAAGTGTAGATTGGATTTTAACCTATTTAAAACATGTCATCAAAATTCTAAAATTAATCTTAATCAGGAAAAATTACTAATGATGTTCCATAAATATTTTTTTTAATTTTTTCAAAAAGATTCGAATTAGCTAGTTTTCCTCTTCTTTTTTTCGGTTGAATTTTGAATTTTAAAGAGTCGAAATTGAAGATAAACTATGTTTAAAAATGTAATTATCATTTTTTTCTTGTTTTCTCCTCTTTTAAACCGTTCAATTAAGTGTAAATGTCATTAATTATTAATAATAACATAGAGTTAAAGGTAAATTGAGCAAATTGGCTATTTCTGGCAATTTATTTAAGTGTGTATCAAACTGGTAGCCCTTCGCATGAATCAGTACCCAAGAAGTAGCTCTTGCTTTCAAAAAGGTTGGTGACCCCTGCAATAGAAGTTACGTAAACTGTCAGGA
Organism: Entelurus aequoreus; assembly: GCF_033978785.1. Lineage (NCBI taxonomy): Eukaryota > Metazoa > Chordata > Actinopteri > Syngnathiformes > Syngnathidae > Entelurus > Entelurus aequoreus. The sequence continues at coordinate 21,444,481 of NC_084742.1, read as the reverse complement.
ATACCATGTCATTAACATATTTGTCTTTGTCCTAAAGTTAACGCATGTTTTTTCAGTGGTTGATATTTTTATACACATTAAAAATTTAAAGAAACAAAATATGTTAGGACGTAACTGTGAGGAGACATTGTTTTACTGTTTTTAACAGTGGTTATCAAGTTAAGAGTTGTGAATTTTATCAAGCAAAATGCGTAAGAGGCTACTGCAAAGTAGCCTATTTTTGCATAGCGGGTTTTTTAATATTGTCAATTACAGTTGTCTGCGAGTCTAAATAAAAAAAAGCAAATGTCATCAAAACCTAAAAGCTTTTACCAAAGTCAACAATCACAAATGAAGCTTTCAGCACATACACAATGTTGACATCTATAGTTATATTTTGATAAAGGCGGAGAAAAACATGCTACTTGTAAACGGCGTGTGCAACAACAAACATCAGTAGACACAAAGTTAAATCATGAAATGCAACCCTACCAGAGCAAAAACAATGCATATTTATCTGGTAGTGTCTTAATACCAATTTCCTTGACCCAGCCACACACAAAA
>NC_084742.1:21381438-21441438 GCF_033978785.1 Entelurus aequoreus | reverse complement strand
TTAACTGTATTTATTATGTTATACTTTATGCAGCACACAAAAAAAGAAAACACACACTTAAGGTGTATCGTTACTTCACATAGTTTCTGTTTCACCAGTAAATTTGGATTGATACCACATTCGTAACGCTTAACTTTACTGGTGCCACTATCAGGTCAGCATTATACAATATAACTGTGTTAATGCAGGCACCACTTGTCATGTAACCCCAGTGTACAATGGTACCTCAACTTAAGAGTGCTCCAACTTAAGAGTACTTTGAGATAAGAGCTGTCTCTCTGCTAATTGTTACGCTTTAAATTGTAATGAAAATAGTTGCATCCCTGCCATTAGTTGGTGGAGCAAATGCTGCAGTGAATCCGGTAAGATCCGCCCAAAACATCTGGTCTTAGTCGCTATCATTAGCTTGTAGCTAAAGACGGCATAGCTTTGTTTTACAACCATGGGAAAGAAGAAAGTGATTGTGAAGGACAATGCTGAGAAGAGGAAGAAGTGGATGATATTCATTGAATTAAAAAAATAAATCATCAAAGCGAACTTGGCGAAGCAGTTTGAGCGCATCACTGCTAGTCTGCATCATACCGAAGCACAATGAGTCTAATGCCAGTTTAGGATGTTAAAACTATTTCTCAACGGTGGACATTTAAAATAAGGAAAAGCTGCAGATTGTGTGTTTGACAGAGAAGCAATGAGAGGAAATCCTCTAACCAGAGTAAATACTGTACATTATTATTACATTATAGTTGTTTGTATTGCATTCGATTGTATTGTTTCTATACTTTTTATCTAAAAGTCTGTTGTTCTTTTTAAAAGTCATGTTATGTGTTAATATGGTGCTGTTTTGGAGGGCTGCAAACACCAATTAACTTGATGTTTATTATTTTCAATGGGAGATGTTGATTTGAGGCAGCACGGTGAAACAGGGGTTAGTGCATGTGCCTCACAATACGAAGGTTGTGAGTTCAATCCCGGGCTTGGGATCTTTCTGTGTGGAGTTTGCATGTTCTCCCCGTGACTGCGTGGGTTCCCTCCGGGTACTCCGGCTTCCTCCCACCTCCAAAGACATGCACCTGGGGATAGGTTGATTGGCAACACTAAATTGACCCTAGTGTGTGAATGTGAGTGTGAATGTTGTCTGTCTATCTGTGTTGGCCCTGCGATGAGGTGGCGACTTGTCCAGGGTGAACCCCGCCTTCCGCCCGAATGCAGCTGAGATAGGCTCCAGCACCCCCCGCGACCCCGAAAGGGACAAGCGGTAGGAAATGGATGGATGGATGGATGTTGATTTGATATGTTTAGAGCAGGGGTGTCAAACGTACGGCCCGCGGGCCGGATCAGGCCCACGAACAGGTTTTATGCGGCCCGCGGGATGAGTTTGCGAAATTTTGGAATGAAAGAAACTGCTCTTCTAAATGTGTCCACTAGATGTCGCAATAGCAATTATTTGTATAATTTTAGATGATGCTACATATGTAAAAAAAAAAACAAAAAAAACACATGATCTTAGTGCACCAGTTGAGAAAATGAGCAAACTACATAAATAACATCCTGTAATTTGATTTTGATATTTTTTTATCTTAATAGATTGAAAATTACACCTATGAGTTGACTGATGAACATTATCCCATCATTTATTCAGAAAGTATAAGTAACGACAAATAAAGATAGAATACTATTAACTGCAACATGTATGTGTAAAAAAAAACCATCAACATTATGATTTGTTCATTTTCAGAATGTGCTTGTTCTATTTTTAAACAAAAAAAAAAATCTGAAGTTGTCTTTATTTTTAAGTTATCGTGCCGTGATTTTACCAGTCCGGCCCACCTGGGAGTAGATTTTTCTCCATGCGGCCCCCCGATCTAAAATGAGTTTGACACCCCTGGTTTAGAGTTAAAGGCATCACAGAACCAATTCAACTTGTAAGTTGAGGTGTTATTGTGTTTTCTTTACACTCTCATTGAATTTTCCACCCTGTTTTTTGGTAAAGTTCCATTACCACGTCTAGGTTTTCGTCACAAAAAACATTAGTTTTGCTGTTAATCTTTCCTAACTAAAGTCTCATGAGATTTGGTGCCTCCACGTTTGACTTTTGAAGCATATTTTCCCCAATAAAGTGTTATCCCTATTATACCACTTTCTGGGTGTTCAGCTTCACAGTTGAGGCTGGAGTTTTTTTTCTCCTCCTGTTTTGTCATTGAACAATCTTGTGGTTGAGTCTCAGATAAATCGATTGGGAGTTTTGGACGTGGTCCTTTCAACACAAAAGAAGGTTCCTCCATCGAGAAGCCATTTTCTTATTAATTGTACTCTCATTACAATAAAAGGAAGGACAGAAGGGCAATGGATGTAGTGCCTGACTGCTAACAGCGTCGCCTCCTCGCTTGGAGAGACGCCAAGGTCAAGTCGTCTACACTCCCGTGCTTTAGGCGGGAATTACACAGTATACTTTATGGACTACTTTTAACTTTGCAATCACACACACATTTTCCTCACATTGCATAAAAGACGCATACTAACATTAACGTGAATGCTTGTCTCTTAACATGGCAAATGTACATTAAAACTGCAAATGCTTGTCTTTTAACTCTTTGGATACAAAGTCAGTTTAAACAATTATGTGTCAGCACTTACACAACATATGTAGCAACTTACAATAATAGTACAGGTATGTCTCAGCAATGACACAACATGTTTGATGCACAAAAACGTGTGAAGGCGTGCCTCCCAGCACCACAAGTATGTGTTTTAACGCATAATAACAAAAGCATGAACACTCGTTTGTCAGCATTCACACAATATATCAAATAGACATATAAAATAACAATACTACAGTCGTCTCTCGTCTATCGCTGTAAATTGGTTCTGTACATACCGCGATGGATGAATTTCCACAAAGTAGGAAACATTCCTTATAAATCAAAATCTTTTTATAGCTTGAACATAAAAAACTGGACACATGAGGACTTTGAATATGACCAATGTATGATCCTGTAACAACTTGGTATAGGATTGATACCCAAATTTGTGGTATCATCCAAACCTAATGTAAAGCATCCAAACAACAGAAGAATAAATTATTATAACATTTGAACAGAAGTGTACATAGAACATGTTAAAATAGAAATTAAGCAGACATTAACAGTAAATGAACAAGTAGATTAATAATTCATTTTCTACCACCTGTCCTTAAAAATTTTAACCAAAATAATAAAATGGAAAATGACACAATATGTTACTGCATATGTCAGCAGACTAAATTAGGAGGCTTTGTTTGCTTACTTACTAATAAAAGACAAGTTGTCTTGTATGTTCACTATTTTATTTAAGGACAAACTTGCAATAAGAAACATTTGTTTAATGTACCGTAAGATTTGTTGTTAAAATCAAGCCAATAATGTAATTTTTTGTGGTCCCCTTTATTTAGAAAAGTATCGAAAAGTACAAAAAAATATCGAAATAATTTTGGTACCGGTACCGAATTATTGGTATCGGGACAACACTAATATATAGTAATGCTGTCTGAGGCTGAGCCAATCAGTGATCACTATACTAAACAGTGCACTCAATTTGGTTCCTATTTTTTATTCAGGTATTTTCAATTTTATTTATCGCTATTATTACTGCCATTATTCTCTCAGGGTCGTGTTTTTATACATGTATTAATGTATTATTTATATCTTATTTTTACGTATATTTTAAAATGCTTTACACTATTTTTAGAGGGTGTTAATTTTACTTATTCTCAAGTGTGGACGTCTCAGAGGTGGCGTTTTTTTTCCTAAATCCTCAGTGCCATGTCATGTTTAGTTATTGTCAATGTTGCTGTGTGTGTCTGTGCATGTGTGTGTCTGTGCATGTGTGTGTGTTTTCGTCTCTTCTTTTTTTTTTGGTGTCAAAAACTTTGTGTTGCCACTTGCATATGCATTAAAAAGTGCAATGTAAATAACGATTTATTGATTGATTGGGATCCTCTCATGGCCAATACTACTGTAGTACTGATATTGTTAGTTTATTTAGTCATTGTTATGCTTGAACATGCTTAATTTAGGACCAGACAATTGTGGAGTATGTTTTAAAAAAGAAAAAATACATCCCCAAAAAAATCTATGATGTAATGAAGCCACGATATTTGAAGCGTGATGTGGCGAGGAACGTCTGTATTCGTTGTCGTCTCTCAGCGCTGACGCATTTTTGACATGTAATAACTTTAGTATGACTGCTTGTCTCTCAGCATTACGCAACATGTTTTTTGGCCACAAAATATCAACATAATCGTTACTACATAGCATTAACATAATGCATTTTAGGAGACACAATTGCAATGATAATGTACTGATCTTTCAGCATTTACAATGTATGGTAATGCTTGTCTCTCAGCAAAAAGAATGCACTTTTTGGACACACAACAGAATCACAGCACTGACACACGGTTGCATATTAGCAGTAATGTTAGGCTTGTCTCTCAGCATTAAAACATTTTTGACGCGCAAAAACTGAATGCTGATCTCTCAACATTATCAACACGTTTATGGAAGTAGAATTGTCTTACATCAACTTATCAATATGATATTAATACATATGCATATATTAATAAATAAACAAATACAAATACAAAATTGATATACAAATAAATAAATAATTTGTATAAATAAACACGTATTTGTAAATATATTTTTGAGATTTGAAAATATATACAAATAAAATGTATAAATATAAAAATGTCACATACAAATAAGTCAAGAATTTGTTTGAATAAACATGTATTTGTAAATATATTTTTGAGATTTGAATATCAATATGCTTGATTTTGTATTTTTATTTGTATTAAATTTGCATATGCGGATCGCTTTTTTGCTTTTGTGTCGATGAGACATTCCTCCCACAAAACAGATGCACAAATAAATGTGACCTACACACTCCCCTGAACAACCAGCAGAGGGCAGTGCAGCCAGAGCGGTCTGGGTCACAGAGCATTATATGCATTATATGCAAAATGCCCGGAGTTCTCTGCACAAAAACAAGCCACAGCTTTACAGAGAGAACGCACAACGGGCCTGAGCTAGCTGATGCTAATTCATCCAGTTAATCTGAAAGACCGTGCTAACTGCTTATTTTATTGTTTAAGTGCCGTTTAATGACCTTGTCCCGATGTAGACACTGATCTCTTATCAGTGCAAGGGTGTCAAATCATCCCAAAAGTCATGACGTAATATGACCCTCCCTAGTGTGCCTCTGATTGGCTCGCCAGTGTCTGACCATGTATGCACGCTCTGGCTGCAGTGCCGTCTGCTGGTTGTTCAGGGGAGTGTGTAGGTCACATTTATTTGTGCATCTGATTTGTGGGAGGAATGTCTCATCGACACAAAAGCAAAAAAGTGATCCACATATGCAAATTTAATACAAATACAAATACAAAATCAAGCATATTTATATTCAAAACTCAAAAATATATTTACAAATACATGTTTATTTATACAAATTATTGATTTATTTGTATGTCACATTTTTATATTTATATATAGTTTCAAATCTCAAAAATATATTTACAAAGACGCATTTATTTATACAAATTATTTATTTATTTGTATATCACATTTGTATTTGTATATTGTGAAGTGAAGTGAAGTGAATTACATTTATATAGCGCTTTTTCTCAAGTGACTCAAAGCGCTTTACATTGTGAAACCCAATATCTAAGTTACATTTAAACCAGTGTGGGTGGCACTGGGAGCAGGTGGGTAAAGTGTCTTGCCCAAGGACACACGGCAGTGACTAGGATGGCGGAAGCGGGGATCGAACCTGCAACCCTCAAGTTGCTGGCACGGCCCGCTCTACCAACCGAGCTATACCGCCCCCTATATTAATTAATATATGCATATGTATTAATATCATATTGATATACATAAGTTGATGTGAGACAATTCTTCTTCCATACACATTTGCTTGATGCAAAATAACAATATAAGTGCTCTCTATATGAATGGTTTGACATTTACACAAACAATAGTATTGTGCCCTGATGGCCTCAAAGAAATAAAAATATTTAAATTTGGACGTACACTACCGCTCGTCTGAATGCTTGTCTCTCATCAATCACATATTCTGTGGTGCTTGATTGATTGATTGATTGAGACTTTTATTAGTAGGTTGCACAGTGAAGTACATATTCCGTACAATTGACCACTAAATGGTAACACCCGAATAAGTTTTTCAACTTGTTTAAGTCGGGGTCCACTTAAATTGATTCATGATACAGATATATACTATCATATATACTATCATCATAATACAGTCATCACACAAGATAATCACATTGAATTATTTACATTATTTACAATCAGGAGTGTGGAGGGGGGGTGGGGTGGGGGGATATGGACATCAAGTAGTGGACATAGAGAGAGAGAGAGAGAGAGAGAGAGAGAGAGAGAGAGAGAGAGAGAGAGAGAGAGAGAGAGAGAGAGAGAGAGAGAGAGAGAGAGAGAGAGAGGAGCGAGAGAGAGAGAGAGAGAGAGAGAGAGAATCAGAAGGCATAAGAAAAAGAATCTGCATTTGATTGTTTACATTTGATTATTAGGCAATCCGGGAGGGTGTTAGTTTAGGGTTGTAGCTGCCTGGAGGTGAACTTTTATAGCGGTTTTGAAGGAGGATAGAGATGCCCTTTCTTTTATACCTGTTGGGAGCGCATTCCACATTGATGTGGCATAGAAAGAGAATGAGTTAAGACCTTTGTTAGTTCGGAATCTGGGTTTAACGTGGTTAGTGGAGCACCCCCTGGTGTTGTGGTTATGGCGGTCATTTACGTTAAGGAAGTAGTTTGACATGTACTTCGGTATCAGGGAGGTGTAGCGGATTTTATAGACTAGGCTCAGTGCAAGTTGTTTAACTCTGTCCTCCACCTTGAGCCAGCCCACTTTAGAGAAGTGGGTAGGAGTGAGGTGGGATCTGGGGTGGAGGTCTAGAAGTAACCTGACTAGCTTGTTCTGAGATGTTTGGAGTTTAGATTTGAGGGTTTTGGAGGTGCTAGGGTACCAGGAGGTGCATGCGTAATCGAAAAAAGGGTTTGAACGAGAGTTCCCGCCAGAATCCTCAAGGTGCTTTTGTTGACCAGAGAGGAAATTCTGTAGAGAAATCTCGTTCGTTGGTTAACCTTTTTGATTACCCTGGTTGCCATTTTATCACAGGAAAGGTTAGCCTCTAGAATGGAACCTAGGTAGGTGACCTCATCTTTCCTGGTGATTACACTGTCACCTACTTTTATGGTGAAGTGATTGACTCTCTTAAGTTTGATGTGGGACCCAAACAGGATGGATTCTGTTTTACCCAAGTGGATGGATAGCTTGTTGTCAGCGAGCCAGGTGCAGGTTCTACAGAGCTCAGCACTGAGGATTTTCTCCACCTGTGACTTGTCCTTGCCGGATACCAGCAGGGCAGAGTCATCCGCAAACAAAAACAATTCACAGTCACATGCCGATGACATGTCGTTTATGTATATTAGGAACAGTAAAGGTCCCAATATACTGCCTTGGGGGACTCCACAGCTCACCGAGAGGGGGGGGGGACACGGTGCCGTTCACCTCTACCACCTGCTCCTCCCCTCCAAGTAAGACTGCATCCAGCTCCAAGAGGTTTTGTTAAATCCGATTGCTCTGAGCTTATCCAACAGTATAGCGTGGTTAACGGTGTCAAAGGCCTTCTGAAGGTCCAGCATGACCATGCCGCAGTATTTGCCCGCGTCCACCTCATGTTTGATGTGGTCGGTCAGATAGAGAAGGCATGTGTCAGTGGAGTGGTTAGTTCTGAAGCCGGATTGGAATTTGTACATGAGTTTATTAGTGGCAAGGTAACTATCGACCTGTTCATAAACTATTTTCTCCATTACTTTCGAAATGGAGCTGAGAATAGAAACAGGTCGGTAGTTGCCAGGTTCCAATTTGCTTCCTTTTTTAAAGAGGGGAGTTACTCTTGCTATCTTAAATCTTTTGGTACTTGGCCTTGTGTAATTGATAGGTTTATTATGTGCGTGATGATCGGGGGCAATGATGGAGGCAGAGTCCCTGAGGAATCTGGAGGGAATATTATCAAGGCCGGTGGCCTTGTTAGGGTGGAGCGCGCTCAATTTTTTAAACACCTCATCAGCTGTGACCATTTCTAATTTGAAATCATTGTTGGATACTCCTAGCTTTCTGTAGAAGGCTTTAATGTGTTCTACACCAAAGCGACCAGAGTGGTGGGACAGCTTGTTGACAAGAGTTGCAGCTATGCTGGTGAAAAAGGCGTTAAGTCTGCTAGCTACCTCCATTTTGTCTGTAATGAGGGAGTCACCCTCCTTGATGCTGATGTTGGTGAGTCTTGTTTTAAGTTTCTGGCTGCAACCAGGAAGCTGGTTGTTGAGAATTTTCCAGAGCTCACGTGGCTTATTCGTGTTTTCCTCTATTTTGTCGTTAATGTAATTTTTTTTAAGGATTTAGTCAGGTTGGTTGACTTATTTCTTAATTTATTGCATTGCTTTTTGAGAGTTGAAAGGAGTAATTTGAGGTTGATATTATTGGGTTGTTTATCTACTTCTGTTTTACATTTTTGGTATTCAGAGTATTTCCTGTCTCTGTCTTTTATGGTAGCTAATAGGTCCGGATTCATCCATGGTTCCGAGCGGGCTTTGATCCTGACTGTTTTCACGGGAGCCATGTCATTTAGTATCTTTAGGAACGCCGTTTTGAAGCGATCCCAAGCGACATCGACCAGGTTGCTCGCGAGCACAGGGGACCAGTCCCACTCATCTAATTTTAAATTGAAATTGTCATTGGAGTATTTTTTGAGGGATCTGGATTGGGCTGTTATGTGGCCATTGGCTTTAGGTTTAGCTATTTTACGGGTGCAGAAGGTTAGATAGTGGTCGCTAAGACCACAGATCATGACCCCACTATTTTTTATTTTAGGCCGGTCTGAAGTGAGAATGAGATCTATGGTTGATTGGGTGGAATCACACACCCTTGTGGGTAGCGCTATTAGCTGGGAAAGACCGTGCAGATTACAAAACTTGCTGAAGGATCTGAAGACAGGCGCATCTTTGCGTTGAATATCTGTGTTCAGATCCCCAGTTATAATTTTCTCCATGTTGTCTGTCCCCGCCAAGCATTCTTCCAAAGCCCCATAGAAATCACTCTGATTAGGGGGTCTATAACAGTCCCTATTAGTACCGGCTTAGCATTTTTAAATTTGATTTCCGCCCACACAGATTCCAGGTTATTGTGGTTAAGATCAGTGCGAGTTATGTATTTAATATCCTGGTGAATATACATACAAACGCCCCCACCGTGTTTATTCCTATCCTTTCTGATAACACGAAAAGTTTTGTATTTCTATCTCTGAGTCAGAAATACTTTGATCAAATTTGGTTTTCAGAGAAACACAAGATTTTTACCTTCGTGTTGAGGAACATTTCTCTGATTTGGTCGAGTTTGGCTCCAGAGAGGCTGTTCACATTAAGGTGGATGATGTGTAGTCCACTGGAACCAAAAAGAGCATCAGAGTCCGCTGTGTTGTGTGGTACTAGACCAGAAAAATTGTTGGTTATTATTGCTGTTGCAGTTGAAGAGCAAGGAGAGAGAGGAGAGAGAGGCATATTGATCGTCCTCCAGGTGAAGGGGGAGGGAGAGAAGGGGGAGGGGAGGGAGAGGGAGGAGGAGGAGGCCAGGTAGTGTTGCTGGGGGATGGGTTGGGTTTCCTTTTGGCGGGCTTTTTTGAAGACAAAGAGAAAGAGAATAACGAAAATGTTTGTGTAAAGGCGCCTCTAAATCCTGTGTATGGCGCGTCCTCGGCCGTCCGGGACCGGGGAGAGGTCGCGTGGACCCCCGCCATCTCGTGCAGTTCCCCGCAATCACCGATGTCTGGGTCGCCGTCCACCGCAGCCGCCGCGTCGTTCACCGCCGCTGAGTCGCTGCCTTCTCTGATGACCGGGTCGTCCTCCACCCGCCGCCGCCGAGCCTCCGACCGTGTCGATGAACGGGGCGAAGTCCTCCGCCGAGCCGCCGACCGCAGGAGCACAGGTGAGCTTGAGCTGAGACGAGCCGGTAGCCGAGTTAGCTTCGATGGCGACGCTAGCAGTAGCATTGCTAGTCTTCGCCAGTCGGGACAACATTAACCGTGTTGTTGCAGGTCCAGGGTTGAGTTCAGTGTCTCCTGATAGTAGAAGTAATAGTAGTATTATTGACTTTCTGTCTATCCTTCCAGTCAGGGGCATGTTTCTTCTGCCTCGATGTGCAGACAAGCACGATGCTAACACGTTAGCTCCGAAGCCAAGGTGCTTCGCCGATATATTGTCGTGGAGATAAAAGTCACTGTGTATGTCCATTTCGCGTTCTCGACTCTCATTTTCAAGAGGGTAGAGTATCCGAGGAGGTTTAAAATATAAATCCGTAATCCACAGTAGAAAAAGGAGGAAGTGTGGGATAATCCGAGCAGTTGTTTGGATTCCCGATCGGGAGCGGAAGAGGGTGCGACCGCTCATCTCGGCGTCTCAGTCCATGGCTTATCTCTCGGCATTCACACGACAGATTTTAGACCCAAAATAACAGCGAAAATGTTCGACTCCGAACTCACACAACAGATTTTTTTATGCACATGCGAGTCTCAGCATGACACAACACATTTTTTGACACAAAATAGCAGCATAAATGCTCGTCTCTTAGCACTTATGCGGTGTATTTCATGACGCAAAACAATAGTACGAATGCGTGTCTCTCACCATTACACAGCACGTCTTTGCCCAAAAAAATACCAAAATAAATTGTTGTCTCTCGAGACATTAGCACACATTAGCAACATACAGGTACGTGTCTTTTTCTTTGTAGAATACCACCAGTGTGAAAACTTAGCTCTGAGCATTTTTCACTCGCACAGCCTCCAGGGGTAGATAATTGCATGGCTTTTCTGCCCGCCAACAGCATTTATTAGCATATGCTAAGTTTGATTTCTCGCCTGTGTCAATAAAGTTAATTCTAACAAATCTTTAAAAAAAAGGCCGCCACCTTGTTTTTCTTACGCCTTCTTTTATCGTTGGTGTTGTATTTATATAAAAAAAAGCACTCACTTGATCAATATTTTGACTGCAGATTATGTATTCAAACTCTTGTCGCATTGAGATGCAAATAAAATGTTTAAAAAAAACAAAAATGAGTGACACCCCGTGTGCGCATTTGCGACGCTTCATGAGACTTCCTGCTTGTCACAACAAAACACAACCCGCCTCACTGGCTTTAACAAATAACTTTCACCTCCTCCTCACTCCCTGCTTTGAAATACGAGCCGGAATAAATCATTTGTTTAATTAATTAAGTAAATTAGGCAAATCCAAGGACGCCTCGAGCGGATGGAGGCGGTGCCCTGTCACAAGGAGACGGAATTAAGTGCCGGCGCGACTACCTTGCAGCGTACCTGAGCGAGGCAACATTGCGGTACTTTGAAGTTAACGTACGGTATGTTGTCATTTGCCTTTTAAAATCGCGGTTAAACCCACATTACCTTGCCAAAGCATGCATGCACGCTAATATGCAGAAGAAGTAGGAAATATACATATATATATATATATAATATTTATATATATATATATATATATATATATATATATATATATATATATATATATATATATATATATATATATATATATATACACAGTACCGTTCAAAAGTTTGGGGTCACCCAAACAATTTTGTGGAATAGCCTTCATTTCTAAGAACAAGAATAGACTGTCGAGTTTCAGATGAAAGTTCTCTTTTTCTGGCCATTTTGAGCGTTTAATTGACCCCACAAATGTGATGCTCCAGAAACTCAATCTGCTCAAAGGAAGGTCAGTTTTGTAGCTTCGTAACGAGCTAAACTGTTTTCAGATGTGTGAACATGATTGCACAAGGGTTTTCTAATCATCAATTAGCCTTCTGAGCCAATGAGCAAACACATTGTACCATTAGAACACTGGAGTGATAGTTGCTGGAAATGGGCCTCTATACACCTATGTAGATATTGCACCAAAAACCAGACATTTGCAGCTGTTTTGCGAAACAGGCTTGTAGGGATGATATAGCCTCTTGTGAGAGCTCAGTGTATCTGGAGAATTGGGGTATGACGCTTTTAATGGGGAAAGACGTCAATGTCTCTTGTTTTCATGTTAGCATTTTGAATACAAATACAAGCCACAGAAACCTTGACTATATATATATATATATATATATATATATATATATATATATATATATATATACTGTATATAAAACTTTCGCATTAATCATGTATTAATGCTGATTATTAACACCATTTATTTATGTTGACTGTACATTCCCCTTTACCCTCACCATAGATGGTTACCTGAGGGTTACCTGAAAGTCAATCAATCAATCAATCAATAATTATTTATATAGCCCTAAATCACAAGTGTCTCAAAGGGCTGCACGAGCCACAACGACATCCTCGGTTCAGATCCCACATCAAGGCAAGGAAAAACTCAACCCAGTGGGATGACAATGAGAAACCTTGGAGAGGACCGCAGATGCCCCTCTAGGGCGACCTGTGCAATGGACGTCGAGTGGATATAGCATAATATTGTGAAAGTCCAGTCCATAGTGGATCTAACATAATAGTGAGAGTCCAGTCCATAGTGGGGCCAGCAGGAGACCATCCCGAGCGGGGACAGGTCTGGGTTGTTATACAGTCAGTGATCAGGTCAATGGATACATCAGTATAAAGATTCTGACTGGTGTGCTCGCTGGGAAATTTTACTTGGAAATACATCCTGACTGGACTTTAGACAAAACTGTTAACACGTTTTAAGCAAATAAATGACATAACTTGAAGTAAAACTTTTATATGATGTTCCTGAATGACATTCTACCAATAAAATGATGTTTGTGACACAATACCATCTGACACTCTTTTTAGTTGCATTTTAGATATTATATTATTATATGATTATATTATTGTGTGCGATGATGGGGTGATATGGGTCATCGGGTATTGTTTTTAAGTCTGTAAAGCACGGTGTGTTGCATTTCTTTTAAGTGCTTTATGAATAAAGTTTGATTGATTGATTGATTGATTGATTGATTGATACAAATATTGTGGTCTTTCTTTTTAAGTAATTTAAATGATGCAAACTAGTACGAACCTTTGATTAATCATGAATAAGCCAAATCCAAAAGTGTATTAATAATATAATAGGGCTGTCAACTACAACAATTTAACACATGTGATTAATTTAAAAAAATTAATCACATGTATAAAAAAACTTTGATTTAAAAAAAGATTAATCAAAGTGTTTCTTTTGACCGCCGTAAGGTGACACGCATTGCACAGGCAGTGATCACGTCATATGCCAGTGTGATGATAGTTTGAGTGGTGTGCTCTGCGCCCTTCAAAACAAACTCTGACGGGAATTTGGATAAAACTGAGGTACTGATTTGATATTGCAGCGACAACATTTCTTATCATGGCCGTATGGGGTGCCGAATGTCAAAGTTCAGTCACACATTCCTAGCAGATATATTTCTCACATTTAGCTCACTTTTCTCACATTTAACACTTTTCTTACATTCAGCTCATTTGAACCATAGTTCATTTAAGTTTGAATTAAATGTTGACTCAATGTTATATATAAATGTTAAACCTAAATCTTGAATCCAAATCTTTAATCTAAATCTAAATCTTAAATTTGTAATCAAAATCCAAATGTTAAATCTAAACCTACATTTTAAATATAAATGCTAATGTTAAATTTAAATCTAAATGTTAAATCTAAACCTAATGTTACATCTAAATCTTAAACCTAAATGTTAGCGCTAAATGTTGAACCTAAACCTAAATGTTACGTCTAAATCTTAAACCTAAATGTTAGCGCTAAATGTTGAACCTAAACCTAAATGTTACATCTAAATCTTAAACCTAAATGTTAGCGCTAAATGTTGAACCTAAACCTAAATGTTACATCTAAATCGTAAACCTAAATGTGAGCGCTAAATGTTTAACCTAAACCTAAATGTTACATCTAAATCGTAAACCTAAATGTGAGCGCTAAATGTTTAACCTAAACCTAAATGTTACATCTAAATCTTAAACCTAAATGTGAGCGCTAAATGTTAAATCTAAATATACATGTTAAAGCTAAATTTAAATCTAAATATAACTCTTTGAAAATCTAAATCTAAATATCAAATCTAAACCTCAATGTTAAATCTTAATCTAAATCTTAAATGTAAATTTTGAATCTAAATGTGAGCCCTAAATGTTAAATCTAAATGTAAATCTAAGTGTGAGTGCTAAATATTAAAATATAGAAAAATATAGTGCTAAGTACAAAGATAAATATTTATGGAATGTCAATATTCCACCAATCTGAGGCCTCTCAGCCGCAAAGCTGCGCCCACATCTCTGTCTCTCAGTGCAGACACTCCTACATCTTTCTTACTGCAGAAAAAGGAACCATGACGGATGAATAATGACAATAAAGTTGCATATTGTTAATGATGTCAGTTGCAGACGTGTGAGTGTGCATGGTGTGTTGCATAGATATTCAAACAACAGCTGATAACTTCATTTACGCGCTTGACAATGAATAGAATTGATTCTTACACTGAGGCAGTGTCCATGAATACACCTATTTCTATTTGTATGTGTCTTTTATCATTTCGCTGTGCTGAACATTACTTTGCTGTAAACAATGCAATCACTGCATGCTAAGTGGCTGCAGCAGCCAGTTTACACGCTCGCTTTGGATCTCTTCTAAAGAATATGTCTTACTGTGAGCTAAACGGTAAAAACAAGATCATTATGAGTGTGAAGTCATCATTTGGTCGGAGATTCGATCGGATCCGGCGCTTTTTAATATGTTACTTTTCCATCTTCGTTCCTGCTCCTCGCAGGACGACACAGCAGAAGGTGCCGTCTCAGTGGTGGGCGCATCTTGGCTCGCTGAGAAGCGTGATTTAAAAGGAAGTAAGATGAAGGAAAGATGACTTTAATTCACACTCACTAAGATCATGTATTTTACCATTTAGCTCACAATTAAGACATATTCTTAAGAACAGATCCAAAGCGAGCGTGTCGAGTGGCTCCTGCAAAGGCAGACTTAACTTAAAGGCCTACTGAAACCCACTACTACCGACCACGCAGTCTGATAGTTTATATATCAATGATGAAATCTTAACATTGCAACACATGCCAATACGGCCGGGTTAGATTAGTAAAGTGCAATTTTAAATTTCCCGCGAAATATTCTGCGGAAAACGTCTCGGTATGATGACGTTTGCGCGTGACGTCACGGATTGTGCGGACATATTGGGACACCATTGTGGCCAGCTATTAAGTCGTCTGTTTTCATCGCAAAATTCCACAGTATTCTGGACATCTGTGTTGGTGAATCTTTTGCAATTTGTTTAATGAACAATGAAGACAGCAAAGAAGAAAGCTGTAGGTGGGATCGGTGTATTAGCGGCTGGCTGCCGCAACACAACCAGAAGGACTTTGAGTTGGATAGCAGACGCGCTACCGTGAGTACAGCTTTGGCTTCCAAACATTTGATCGCTTGCCCGTACATGCGTGCCGCTATGTGCATGTCACGTACGTAACTTTGGGGAAATATATGTGCTGTATGAACTTTACGGAGGTGAACGGTACTTTGGGCTGTGGGATTGAGTGTGTTGTGCGGGTGTTTGAGTTGTATTGGTGGGTTATATGGACGGGAGGGGGGAGGTGTTTGTTATGCGGATTAATTTGTGTCATATTAAATATAAGCCTGGTTGTGTTGTGGCTAATAGAGTATATATATGTCTTGTCTTTATTTACTGTTTTAGTCATTCCCAGCTGAATATCAAGTCCCACCCGCCTCTCACAGCATCTTCCCTATCTGAATCGCTTCCACTGCCCTCTAATCCTTTACTCTCACTTTCCTCATCCACAAATCTTTCATCCTCGCTCAAATTAATGGGGTAATCGTCGCTTTCTCGGTCCGAATCGCTCTCGCTGCTGTTGGCCATGATTGTAAAAAATGTGCAGATGTGAGGAGCTCCACAACCTGTGACGTCACGCTACTTCCGGTACAGGCAAGGCTTTTTTATCAGCGACCAAAAGTTGCGAACTATATCGTTGATGTTCTCTACTAAATCCTTTCAGCAAAAATATGGCAATATCGCGAAATGATCAAGTATGACACATAGAATGGACCTGCTATCCCCGTTTAAATAAGAACATTTCATTTCAGTAGGCCTTTAAAAGGTGCCATATGTAGTGATGTGGCCAAAAATGGTACTGCAATCACGGTCAAAATTCTGTAGTGCCCTCCCGCTCTCCATGACTGAGGTTGCCAGATACGCAGCCGAATCCTACTCCAAGGAACTTCAAATGGCAATCGACGAGTCCTACGCTGTAGGTTTCTCTTGTTTATGCTTCTTGCAAGAGGGTTTACTAAGTAATTATGTCACATTTTACTAATGTCAATTAGCCAAATGTACTTGTAAAGTTACGCAGCAATAACAGATTGTTGGCATCACCCTGCTGAAATGTCTGGTTTGACAGCACGGACCACCATCGAAATAATTATAGATAATAATATATAATATATTATATATCGCATAGGCCTACTTTGATGGCAAGCAGAGGCCAACAGTAAAATTACCGCCACATTTTGTTCAGCATAACTCTGTGTTACATCCAACCTGACGCACTACATTCTCTTCCATGTACGCACATCAAAAGAGCGTCATACACAAATACAAATAGACGGAGTAGACATTGAAAGGGTAAAAGAAGCTACATTTTTGGATGTAATAACAAATGATTAAATTAACTGGAAATCTCATATAAAAAATATGCAACATGAGGTGGTAAGAAATATTTCAATAATGAACAAAGCAAAATATGTTTTGGACCAAAAATCACTCCATATTCTCTACTGCTCACTAATGTTACCATATCTGAGTTATCGTGCAGAAATATGGGGAAATAACTACAAATGTGCACTTCATTCAAAAAGATCAGTTAGACAGATACATAATGTTGGATATAGAGAACATACAAACACTTTATTTATTGAATCAAAAATACTGAAATTAAACGATTCGCTAAAATTGCTAACAGCTAAAATGATGTATAAAGCAAACTATAACCTGCTACCCAAGAATGAACAACATTTCTTCTCAACTAAAGAGGAGAAATGTAACCTTAGAGGAAAAAGTAACTTGAAACATTTGTATGCACGTACAACATTTAAGACCTTTAGCATATCAGTATGTGGAATTTAACTATGGAATGGATTAAGCAAAGAAGTTAAACAATGTACTGATATGATCCGGTTTAAGAGGTTGTTCAAATTAATAGTGCTTACAAAGTACAAGGAAGAAGAATTATGAGAAATACCTTCAACATTATTGAAAACTGGATATTCTTCATCTCAGTATGTGTATCGTGACTGACTTATTTATATATTGCAAGAACTGCTGTACTAATCATTCACTGATGTCACTGTGTTGCCAAAAGAAGACAGTAAATGAACATATGTATTTGTAAACGCTCTGAAGTGGGAAAGGGGTAGGATTAAATAAGCTTTGCTTCTTCCTACTCCTTTTCGGACATGATGTAAAGAGAAATTATATGAAATTATGTGTGATGTATTATACTTTAAGTGTGTTCATGTTCGAAATAAACTAAACTCAATCAATCAATCAATCAATCAATCAATCAATCACCATCTTTCAGTGCAGAGTGCAATTCTATGAGCCAACTCACGTTACGCAAAAAACACGTTACGCATAAATCATATAGCCAACTATCATGTCAATACACAAAGTAGAAAATCATTACATGTAAAGCATTATATTGTGCCAAGCAAATACCACCCCATTTGTGCCTGATGCACATACAGTACCAGAAACCGCAATTAGCTGTGCTAATGTTTAGAACCCTTTTCCACAGCGTATCAGCATATTGAGAACAAAATAGGCACTGACACTACCCATATCCACATAGGTTTTATTTGTCGAAAATATATTTTGCCCTGTCAGTTGGATGACACATCGACATATAGGCTAACGGGCATATATTTTCCCCGTTAGCCTATATGTCGATGTGTCATTGACCGGACTAGCATGCTAAGTAAGCATTATACTAGTGTGATGGTGCTTCGCTCCTAAGCTTTCGTTGCACGAACATACAAGCTTTGTTAGATAAGATCATGGACTGTATTGGACAATATTGTTTACATAGGAAATGTCCATTTCCATTTATTACAAGTAATAAGAAAACGTAAATGCCTTATTTGCCAATCAAGGAGGAAATTAGCAAGTTTGGCGTCAGATAAAAAAATCTTCTCTGCCTTCAATCGTCTCCATCTTTCAAAGGCATCCCCGGTACAAATCCTTGTTTTGTTCCTGGCTTTGTCATGAATAAGCTGAAAATCGTAACAAGGCCTTTTAGATTTACTAAGGTCTGACATGTTCAGTAACTTTACCAGTGGCAGTAGCTAGACGAAGGTGGCGGTGCGTAACTGGCAACCTGGATGTGACACACTCACTGACTTTCTGATTGGTCAAACGGTGGAGGGCGGGGCATCGAAATGAAAACAATAACAAGATTTCGGGGCTGTAAATCTAATTTTGAAATGAGCATATCCTGGCTGAACTACCGTTATCAGTTATAAAAGTATTCGAAAAGAACATGACGTATTAATGCCTTTTGACATATCAGGGCCATTCAATGATGACTTGACATGAAATTATTACATATGGCACCTTTAAAGATGTTTGGTAATATAATCTGTGATATATCCACCTGGATAAATGCTTCTGATAATCTGTACATTACATGTTGTACAAGTTAATGGTCTTCATATTGGTGCATGACAATGTTTTAACCTCCTCTATTTATTATTAAAATGTAATATTCAACCTGCTAATCATTCTGTAATTGAGGACTCAACCAGAACATGTCATAAAATAATTTACACAATATTTCAGCCAGCCATCTTACTTACTAAATCAGTCACAGTAATAATCTAAATGTTATGTTATGTTATGTTATCACTGCACCTTAACTGTAATCTGAAAATGGAAGTGAAGCACCACCCACCTCTGAACGACACGCGCAGCAGGTGTTTGCTACAGTGATGTCGTATCGACTATAATAGTCCTTTCTTGTCGTGAGAACAACTTGGTATGGCTTTGAACCTGATATTTACATAATGTGCCCTTTTCTTTGTCCATTTCTGCTCGCTTGTAGGTAATCAGTGACAAGTGAACTGCAGCCAAGTTTCCCCCGCTACGGCGTTAATCGGCCATTAAAAAATGAGTCCTGCTATTGAAATGTATAGTTAACGCGTTAACTTTGACAGCCCTAAAATATATATATATATATATATATATATATATATATATATATATATATATATATATATATATATATATATATATATATATATATATATGTGTATATATACATATATATATATATATATATATATATATATATATATATATATATATATATATATATATATATATATATATATATATATATATATATATATATTATATATATATATATATATATATATATGTTAGATTCCGGTGATTGACGCACAAGTTCTTCTTGCGAGTCAAAATCCATATATATTTGTTGACAAGATTGAATGCCAAAGAGAGAAAATTAAATAACCATTTCCATGTATTTCATGCTGTACGGTTATAATATCATGCATCACATATTTCCAGTTTATAAACAGAGCTTATTTAATCGTACTCCTTTTACGTTTCATAGCAATTTCTGACACAATTGTTTGTTCACTTACTTTGCTCAATTTGTAACACAAACAAATTAAATAAATGAAGAAATAATAAGTTAGGTTCTCATGAGTAAAATTTGTGATTCTCATAAACAAGTAACGGGGACAAAGTTAATAGCAGCAAATATAAAATTATAAAAAAATATTATAATGTTTAAAATATGAAATGTTTTGTGTGCATAATGCTGAGCCTAGACCGGGGGTCGGCAACCCGCGGCTCTAGAGCCGCATGCGGCTCTTTAGCGCCGCCCTAGTGGCTCTCTGGAGATTTTTCAAAAATGTATGAAGAATGGAAAAAGATGAGGGGAAAAAATGTATTTTTTTGTTTTAGTATGGTTTCTGTAGGAGGACAAACATGACACAAACCTCCCTAATTGTTATAAATCACACTGTTTATATTAAATATGCTTCACTCATTCGAGTATTTGGCGAGCGCCGTTTTTTCCTACTTATTTTGGCGGTCCTTGAACTCACCGTATAGTTTGTTTACATGTATACATTTCTCCGACTTTCTAGGACGTGTTTTATGCCACTTTTTCTGTCTCATTTTGTCCACCACACTTTTAACGTCGAGCGTGAGTGCACAAAGGTGAGTTTTGTTGATGTCATTGACTTGTGTGGAGTGCTAGTCAGACATATTTAGTCACTGCATGACTGCAAGCTAATCGATGCTAACATGCTATTTAGGCTAGCGATATGTACATATTGCATCATTATGCCTCATTTGTAGCTATATTTGAGGTCATTTAGTTTCCTTTAAGTTCTCTTAATTAAATTTATATCTCATGACACATGTAATATGGCTTTTAATTTTTTGCGGCTCCAGACATATTTTTTTTTTGTATTTTTGGTCCAATATGGCTCTTTCAACATTTTGGGTTGCCGACCCCTGGCCTAGACACTTCTAATGTTGTTTTTAGTGGTAGCATTTGAGCTCATCGACAAATATTATTGTGTTGCAGTCAATGTGAGTTGCAAACAATAGGTGGAGCATGAATGAATACTGAACGATTGCTTTCATATGCTTCAATGTTGTGCCTCCCAATTTAGACCATCTGCTTTCCTCCTTGATGAATGCGCTCGTTTTCCAAGCAGGAAAAATCGGCAAGACGCCATGCTTCCATCCATTAAGGCCGCTCCTGCCGTCTCCGGATTCCGCGGGGTGGTATTAAGAGGAATGAATATCAAATATTTTTTTCCTGAAGCTTTTTACGTGCACAGGGAAAACATGATGAATGTGCTGCAGCTTTGTTTGCTGCATTGATTTTCTATTGTTATTCACTGTGACCGAAAATCTCAGAGGTTTTTGCTTGTACTGCATATTGTCAACCTGCTTATAACATTGCTTTGGCAACATCACATGGCAGCATCTTTTTACATCTCATTTCTTACGTTGTTGCCATTAGTGTCTTATGATCGTCTCTCAGCATTGACAAAATGTTTCGACACAAAATGGCGACAGTTTGACGGTTTGTCTTTCAGCATTCACAAGCTATATTGTTTTTTGTCATTCATAAGCATTAGCATGAACGTTTGTCTCAGCATATACAGGGGACACTCAGACAATGTGAATATCATGCAAAGGTATGTTTATTCCAGCTATTAGATTTACAAAGTGAAACTAATATATGACAAAGGCTTATAACATGCAACTCAACTTCTTCTAATATCATTTATATAATTATGGCTTACAGCTTATGAAAACTTCAAATTGAAAGTCTCAGAACATTTGGGGTTTACAAAAACTGTTAGCCATGATGATTAAAATTACAACAAATAAAGGCTTGACATATCTCACTTTGCATGTAATGAGTCACCTATGATCACTTATTAGATTCACATTTGAAGTTGAATTGTACAATGTGTGAGTGTTTGTCTTTCAGCATAGACACAATATACACTATAAGTATTTGGCCACCCATCCAAATGATGAGAATCAGGTGTCTTAATCACTTGGCCCGGCCACAGGTGTACAAACTCAAGCACTTAGGCATGGAGACTGTTTCTTTCTACAAACATTTGTGAAAGAATGGGCCGCTCTCAGGAGCTTAGTGATTTCCAGCGTGGAACTGTCATAGGATGCCACCTGTGCAACAAATCCAGTCGTGAAATTTCCTTGCTCCTAAATATTCCAAAGTCAACTGTTGGCTTTATTATAAGAAAATGGAAAAGTTTGGGTTTGGAGGTTGCCAGGAGAACGGTACATTTCTGACTGCATTGTGCAGAGTTTGAAATTTGGTGGAGGAGGAATTATGGTGTGGGGTTGTTTTTCAGGAGTTGGGCTTGGCCCCTCAGTTCCAGTAAAAGGAACTTTGAATGCTCCAGGATACCAAAACATTTTGGACAACTCCATGCTCCCAACCTTGTGGGAACAGTTTTGAGCGGGCCCCTTCCTCTTCCAACATGACTGTGCACCAGTGCACAAAGCAAGGTCCATAAAGACATGGATGACAGAGTCTGGTGTGCATGAACTTGACTGGCCTGCACAGAGTCCTGACCTGCACCCGATAGAACACCTTTGGGATGAATTAGAACACAGACTGAGAGCCAGGCCTTCTCGACCAACATCAGTGTGTGACCTCACCAATGCACTTTTGGAAGAATGGTCGACAATTCAAGTTCACATGTGAGTCAAGGCAGGTGGCCAAATACTTTTGGCAATATAGTGTATGTTTGAAGTACAATAGTTTGTAACTGACACAAAGAACACTCACATGAAGGCTTCTCTTTCAGCATCCTCACAATACAATTGGTCTATGACACAAATTAGCATTAATATGAATGATTGTCTATCAGCATTGATGCACTATAATTGTATGAATGCTTGACTCCTAGCAATCTCACACTATGTTTTGACACAAAATAAATTATTTGTCAACGTTCGTCTCGGCATTCGAACACTTGATGGACAACAGCATCAGTATGAAAGTCTCTCAGCTCGGGCTGCAGCTATGGATTATTATAGTAATCGAGTAATCTATCGATTAGTTTGTTCGATTAAATGAGTAATCGGCTAAAACACACTTTATAGCCTCAATGCATATTTTAGGGGAAATTGTTGAAATAAACAAAGATTGTTCGTGCATGCCATAACCTTCATTCTTTTTTCTTTATAAATACACATCATCAAAATTGAAATTGCAAGGTTTTACATGTATGCATTAATAGAAATAATATTTAAAAACGTTGCGCTATTTTGCGCCACACACCAATAACTCTTATATGTGCTCTGTTGCAGTGACTGTGCAGGAACTATATCCACCGATTGAAAGTTCCAGGCACTCAGGCGGTTTGGATTTTACACATATTTATTTGTTACACTAATCCAACAATTAATCGAAGCAACATAATATACATCAAAGCTTTTTTTCTTAATGGAATTAATCGATTTATTGTTGCAGCCCAACTCTCAGCATTCACAATGAGTGTGAATGTGTGTCTTTCAGCATTGATATGTTTTGACGTAAAAACGCACGGGTGTAAATGTTCGTCTTTTAGCATCCTTGCACTGACACAAAAACACTGGTGTGAACTCGTGCTCAAGTAATCTATCGCTTAGTTTGTTCGATTAATTGAATAATCAGATAAAACACTTCAAGGCATGAATGTGTATCTTAGGGAAAATAGTTGAAATAGATAAATATTTTTCCGTCATTCTTTTTTTTCTCTAATAAATGCACAACATCAACACTGAAATTGCACTTCTAACATGCAAGCATTAATAAAAAATAAACGCTCTGCTGTTCGCTGCCATACAGATCACAGCACCCACACACCACTGCTCTCATGTGTGCTCAATTGCACCGTTTTTATGTCCATGTATTTAAAGTTCCGGGCACTCCATGTGGTCTGGTATTTTATAAATGTTTATTAGTTACTATCATTAAACGATTAATCGAAACAACATTATATAAATCAAAGCTTTTTTCTTATCAAATGAATGGAGTTAAATGATTAATCATTGCATCCCTAATGTGGATGTTTCTCTTTCAGTGTTCTCCCAGTACCAAGTAGCATCCTAACGAATGCCTATCTCAGCATTGACACTTTTTCGATGCACAACGGCGCTAATAAGGATGCTGAACTCTCAGCATTCACAGTAAATGAATAAAGAACACGTATTCCTCATGCAGCATCCACATATTTATCGCAGTAAAAGAATGTCGCCTCTCAGCAATGACTCACAGCAATACTAGTATGGCTGCTTGTCTCTCAGCGTTCATCTTGTATCTCTAAAATTAACATCATGGTCCTCACTAATCCTAGCTGATGAATTGATGAATGCGTAATCTACTTTTTTTTTCTATTGTCCAACTACGTGAAGCATTAGGTGTCAACGCTGCACTGTGCACATCTATGCATGCCTTGTATGACAGGACAAAAGGAGTGGAGGACTATAGATCCCAAAGTAGGACAGCATTCTCCAGAGGACACACTATCAGCCGTCTCTGGGGATGGGGAGGCGAGTGGGGGTCTCTGCATGCACAATGACAATGTTACACTAAAACATTCACTAACACATTTGGTGCACAGTGCCCAAGCTTATGCCTTTTTTTTAATCTACATTTAAATGGCTTCATTTACTGGGAAATAATCCTCAGGGTCTGAAAGTAAAAGGGGAAAAAACTCAAAACAGCAAATAAAATTGAATGATCGCCAGGCATGAAAAAATTGGTTAAAAAGAACTAGAAAGTAATGTTGAAGTAGCAGAAAAAAGCTGCAGATTGAATGCTGGTTAAAGCATAACAGAATATTATAGCAAGGTCCAGGTAGGTATACTAAAAAGAAGAACAAAGATAGACAATACAACATTTGTAAGTATTGGAGTCATACCAAAGACTATAAAAATGCGACCCATTACCTCCCTGCTTGGCACTCAGCATCAAGGGTTGGAATTGGGGGTTGAATCACCAAAAATGATTCCCGGGCGCGGCCACCGGCGCTGCCCACTGCTCCCCTCACCTCCCAGGGGGTGAAGGAGATGGGTCAAATGCAGAGGACAAATTTCACCACACCTAGTGTGTGTGTGACAATCATTGGTACTTTAACTTTAAGGATGGTTTCTCAGCATTGACACTATATATTGCATTACTAGAACAGTACATTCTATTTTCATATGCATTCATTATTATATAGAGGATCTTTGACTCCTTGCAGTAGGTCCTTACAAACAGCAGTGCTTTTGTCATACAAAGGATCTTTGACCAGCAGTATGTCCTTAAAACTGTTTTTTAAATCAATATTAAATCCCAGCGGGACACTATAGTAAGTTTCTTTAAGTAAAATACACCATAAATCTCAAATTGTGTACGGGCCAAATCTGCATTCTTCTCCTCTTGGTCGAAACGCTTAGATTCCGATTCGCTGGCTTGATTGCAATTAGTTAGGGGTCAAAGGCCAGCTCCTTCAGCAAACAAAAGAAGAATTGGATAATGGATATAATTGGATGAACAATGGAGAATCCGACACCGAACTGTAGCGAGATACGAGGAACAGTAGGACGTGTCTTTAGCTTCCCGAAAAAACACAATTAATTTCCATTATTGCCTTACTGGGGTTTAAGCAATCAATTTTAAAATGTTCTGCCATTTTCAAAAAATAGTGACAACTTGTACTAAGCAGCGATCAAAGGTTGCCATACATACCTAAAGTTGTGACTAGGGACAGGTACCAAATCCGGTACTTTTTTAGCTACTGACCAAAGTCCATCGGTATTACCGGGTGCCGATGCATGATACTGGCTAAAGCACTTGGCTGTAAATCAAGAAGATGGCGAAGACTCAGCTGGAAAATTGTTGGCAATTTTCTATGCCAACAAAGCAAGAAAAAGGGGCTCGAAAGTAAAGTAAGGTTCCAAATTTTAGCATGTGCTACGTCGATGCTAATTTTAATTGGATTTTCCATAAACGAAAGATTAGCATTAGCGATTTTACATTTTACCGATTTCCACAATTCCAAATTTTGTAACCGAAACTACAACTAAGATGCACGTTAGAATCTAACATCTAGTGTGTAATAAGTACAATGCTTGCAGTATAAACACTTTGCAGGCCTCAACATAAGACAAGACTGGCACATTCAACTTAAGGGCAAAGACAACTTCCTGGCTGAGGCAACACTGTTATAATTTGTCACACCATGTCTGTTGATTATTCTCCTTAGTTTAGTGGCCAGTTATCTTTTTCAATGCTCCCTTGGTTTCGTTTTTTTGTTGCTAGGTGGCTGATTAGCTGCACCTGCTTTCTGTTATTGATTAGCGTCCTCACCTGTTTCTGCCCCTAATCACTGTTTTCCCTGTCTTAGTTGTTGGTCCATTGTTCGCTGTACGCTACAAACGACGGTTTGTTTGTTTCATGCTACCTATGTTTTCACTTTGTTTATTTCCATGCTATGCTAAGCTACCACAAGTTTGTGTTACATTGCCTTGTGTATTGAGGTCCTCCGCATCTTTGGAATCGTAAATACTTCACAACATGTCAGCACACGACAGAATGGACCAGCAACATTCAAGCAATTTCGAGGAGGACCTCTTGTTTGAAGGACTCTCGGAGTAAAACAGGCTAAAGTTACTGGAAATGGAAGCCGAGGGCAAGCGCTATTGGCCAGAGGGGGTCAAAAAGTGGATTGTTGGGCCAGATGGCAACGCGGTCCCAGTCTACTCCGTTCCGTCCAGCTACAACGCCAATGTGTCCACCCAAGGTGTAGAAGCGGGTAGAAGCCGACCTCAGCGGCTTTGGCCAGCCGTCACGACGCCCAGGACCCACACATCCCTCCACCCGGTTGGGGCGAGTCTGACGAAGGATTACGCCCGCCTGGCGGAGTGTTTCTTTCAAGGAAGGACAGGGGAGTGCTGTGGAGGGAGATGAAGGCTGACTCCCTCTCATCTTGGCTGTTTTCGGAGGAAGAGAAGTTAGAGGAAGAGGAACTTCAGGAAAATCTCCATGACGGCGTGGGGGTGGCTCATGACAAGGGTGGCGGAGGCTGAGAGCCTCTACCTTGCCTGCTCTCAACGCACCCTGAGATCGTGCCCAGTGCTCTTCCCGCACACCTCTCTTCTTCGCCGGACCCAGACAGCTGCTTCTGCTTTGCTCCTCCAGCCATAGACGCACATTTGCCGTTTGTTTGCCTTTCTTTGGCCCCCATCCATCGTTTGGATTTGTCGGAGCCTTGTGACGTCACACCGCCGACAATACTCGCAACGAAACGGGCACGGAAGAGACGGTCACGCGCAGCGGCGCGCTCTGACGTCATGCTGTGTAGACTCCCTTCCAGCTGCACACACAAATTCATGACCTTCCAGAGAAGTACAGCGCGGGATGGATGGACGACTGGTACCAAAAGGTGCTGAGGGAGCGGGAGATGGAGGAACTATCTGTTTCAGTA
The DNA here is from genome assembly GCF_033978785.1 of Entelurus aequoreus. Lineage (NCBI taxonomy): Eukaryota > Metazoa > Chordata > Actinopteri > Syngnathiformes > Syngnathidae > Entelurus > Entelurus aequoreus. The sequence continues at coordinate 21,414,233 of NC_084742.1, read as the reverse complement.
GTGGGCCTGCAGACGCCACCGGCAACCTGAGTGGGCCGTTGGCTGCAGACGCCGACAGCCCAGCCGCCTGCTGCTCCAGCTTGGACACGTCTCCAGCCCAGCCGCCTGCTGCTCCAGCTCTGGACGCGTCTCCGGCGGGTCGTTCCACAACACCGCCATCATCGTCTCCGGCGGGCTCATCGTCACCTCTTGTCCTGGAGTCAGCTCCAGCTTTCCTGCCGCACAACCGGGCATCAGGCGCTCGCACGCGGCCCCCTCGTCGGCCAAGAATGTGGCCAATTCATGGACACCCTCCGCGCCAACAGCAGCAACGCCCAGGACTTGGGCGCAGGACTCGTTGGCTGCAGAGGTTCTGGCGCCGCTCATGTCCGCTTTCTTGTCGGCCAAAGAGGAACGCCCACCTCGCCAGCTGCAGCGGCTTTCAGCTCACCACCGCCATCCAACTCGTCCCAGACAGATTTGAGGACACTTGGTCTGGCAACCCGTCGCCAACTCCTCCCACCGTCTTCCCGTGATTGTGGACTTTTGTTTATTTTGTTCAGGTTTGGGAAGTCTGGAATCCATCCCTTGAAGGGGGGGGTACTGTTATGATTTGTCACACCATGTTAGAGTCTGTGGATTATTATCCTTAGTTTAGTGGCCAGTTACGGTTTTCAGTGCTCCCTTGGTTACGTTTTCTTGTTGCTAGTGGCTGATTAGCCACACCTGCTTTATTAGCGTCCTCACCTGTTTCCTCCCTTAATCACTACCCTTTATATCCTGGTGTTTTCCCTGTCTTAGTTGCTGGTCCATTGTTCGCTGTACGCGACAGAAGACTGTTTGTTTGTTGGTTTTGTTTGTTTCTTGCTACCTATGTTTTCACTTTATTTTCGTGCTACGCTAAGCTAGCACCAGTTTGTGTTGCATTGCCTTGTGTATTGAAGTAAAAAAATCTTCTTACCAGCACGCTACCCGAGTTCCTCCTCATCTTTGGAATCGCAAAAACTTCACAACATGCTAGCATGCGACAACTACTGTCTAGAAAACTACTGCCATCGAATGTCTTGGAATTACAACTACATTAGGCTGACCATACGTCCTCTTTTCCCCGGACATGTCCTCTTTTGCGGGTGTGTCCGGGGTGTCCGGGCGGGGTTTTTTAAATGCCTCAAATGTCCGGCATTTTGAAATAGGGTTGTGTGTATTTTCAATGTACGTCTTGGGCAGGGATCGGCAACCCCTAACAACTAAAATAAGGGCGTGCCGTGATGGCACTGCATATATTATCCTCTCTATTACTTGCACAAACAGCGTGCCAGCCTGGTCTCATGTTGCATGAAGCTTTAACATGCACTCGTGGGAGACAGCAAGGCATACTTGGTCAACAGCCACACAGCTTACACTGACGGTGGTCGTATATAACGACTTTAACACTGTTACGTTACAAATATGCGCCACACTGTGAACCCACACCAAAAAAGAATGACAAATACATTTCTGGAGAACCTCCGCACCGTAACACAACCTAAACACAACACAACAAATACCCAGAATCCCATGCAGCTCTAACTCTCTAACCTCAACCGACGCACGGAGGGAGGGAGGGGGGGGGTGATATGTGGGGGGGTTTGGTGCTAGCGGGGGCGTATAATGTAGACTGGGAGAGTTAGTGCTGCATGGGATTCTGCGTATTTGTTGTGTTGTGTTTATGTTGTGTTACAGTGTGGATGTTCTCCAGAAATGTATTTGTCTTTTTTTTTTGGTGTGGGTTCACAGTGTGGCGCATATTTGTAACGTAACAGTGTTAAAGTTGTTATTAACGGTCACCGTCAGTGTAAGCTGTGTGGCTGCTGATCAAGTAAGCTTTGCTGTCACATTCGAGTGCAGGCAGAAGATGCATTCAACATGTGTCCGAGCAGGTAAGCTGTTTAAGCAGACTGTAGAGGGCGCTAAAGGCAGTGCCATCATGCCCAAATTTCAGGTGTCTCCCGGGAAAAGTGGGAGGATTGGCAACTATGACGCTGTTGAACGCCATTCATGCAAATCTCGCGGGCCGCACCAACTTAAACTGTCATATTAAAGTGCGGGCCGGGGCGCGTGTCTGAGACCCATGGTTTAAACATAGCACAAAGCAATAAAAAGCTTTGTATACAGTGTTATTTCATTTTACATTTCAAAAGAGTTTTGAGGCTCCCATTGTTTTCTTTCATTTGTGAAACTCGTCAAAATGGCTCTTTGAGTGATAAAGGTTGCCGACCCTAGACTCTAGGGTTAAGTTAAGAAGGGGTTAAACAAAACAAGCTGTGAAGGTGCGCACGCAGAAACATTCGTGAGGGAGGGGCAGAGACACAGAGCGAGAGAGCTAGTGAGTGGAGACAGACATGAAAACAAGAAATGCTGAAAAGTAAATGCAACTTCACGGATGATTTGCGGAAAAAGTATTTGTGTTTTGGTCCTGGCCGTGACACATGGGAAGCAGAATGCACTGTGTGCAAAGCAGGAATGTGTATATCTGTGGCAAATAAAGATCTACAAGCCAATATCGACACTACAAAGCACAAAACAGCTGTGCAGGGCGAGAGCTCATTTATGACAACCTTTTTCCAAAACACAACATAGAATGTGAGATATAACAGGATAATGCATACATTTGTCATTTGTTTTCAAAACGCTTACAAAAAAGTGGTACCCCAAAAATTTACTGTGGGACCCCATTTGTATGATTTGATGGGGTCCCTGGGACCCCATTTTGAAAATTCCTAGCGCCAAAACTACTGTCAACATAGGAGAAAAAATGCTTTATTTAAATAAATATATTACTTATGAAGCAAGTTCGAGTATCATTGGCAAATTTTCACCTAGTCCCGGCCTTGGCGTGCTGCCCGCCTTGGCACGCATATGTGTGTCCTCTTTTTGGGATTTCAGAATATGGTCAGCCTAAACCAGTGTTTTTCAACCTTTTTTGAGCCAAGGCACATTTTTTGCGTTGAAAAAATGCGGAGGCCCACCACCAGCAGAAATCCTAAAAAAACGAAACTCAGTTGACAGTAAAAAGTCGTTGTCGAAATTGTTGAATATGAATTTAAACCATAACCAAGCATGCATCACTATAGCCCTTGTCTCAAAGTAGGTGTACTGTCACCACCTGTCGCAGCACGCCATGACTTATTTTGAGTTTTTAGATGTTTTCCTGTGTGTGGTGTTTTAGTTCTTATCTTGCGCTCCTATTTTGGTGGGCTTTTTCTCTTTTTTTTGGTATTTTCCTGCAGCAGTTTCATGTCTTCCTTTGAGCGATATTTCCCGCATCTACTTTGTTTTAGCGATCAAGAATATTTCAGTTGTTTTTATCCTTCTTTGTGTGGACATTGTTGATTGTCATGCCATGTTCGGTTGTACATCCGGATGCTGTCTTTGCTCCACAGTAAGTCTTTGCTGTCGTCCAGGATTCTGTTTTTGTTTACTTTGTAGCCAGTTTCGTTCTGCATAGCCCTCCCTAAGTTTCACTGCCTTTTCTTAGGGGCACTCACCTTTTGTTTATTTTTGGTTTAAGCATTAGACACCTTTTTACCTGCACACTGCCTCCTGCTGTCTCCGACATCTACAAAGTAATTAGCTACAGGCTGATATGGAAGAGTATTACATGGTTACTCTGCCGAGCCCTAGACAGCATCGACACTCAACAACAACACATAATTTGCAGACTATAATTACTGGTTTGCAAAAACTATTTTTAACCCAAATAGGTGAAATTAGATAATCTCCCACGGCACACCAGACTGTATCTCACGGCACACTAGTGTGCCGTGGCACAGTGGTTGAAAAACACTGGCCTAAACTACATTTAAAGTCTACTATTTAATACAGTACAGTATAGTACTTGCAAATGAGACACAGAAGTGTAAGAAAACAAGATAACAGGACAGCAATGCTCAGTGTTTTGAATGACAAACCATATAGTGTCAAGTTGGTAATGTGTGGATTTTCAAAGTGGACCAACATCCAAGACTTGGTGCCACAACCTTCTACTATACAGGTGAGAATATAACTCTTAACTCAAAAACAATACAGCTGCAGCAATAACGGATCAAGCTTCTTTTTGATTTTATGGCGGTTTATTAGCAGCTCAAGCTAGCTAGCAGCTACTAGCCAGCTAGTAGCTGGCTATTCGCTTGTGGTCAGAGGAGCAGTGTGAGCAAGGCAATGCTATAAAAGTAGTTCCTCTGTGTTAGCTCTTACAATAACAATGAATCTGTCGCTGAGTTAATATCCAGGTCACGGCATGTAAATGGGAGCGTTTTTGGCAATTTTTAAATGTTTTTTGAGTGCTGTATAGGCAGAATAAATCAAACAGATTAGCTACATTGTTAGCCGCCTTGAACTAGCAGTTTTTCAAGATTTAGAATTTACAGTAAAGAGAAAGACGTGTGTTCTTGTCTCACATAAGAATTAGGAATGATAGGCACAATTCAAAAAAAGTGTTATTCCTCTTTAAAGGCACACACAGACACTCTGCTCTCATAAAACATTATTCAATTTCTTATGCCAGATTTTTTTTAAAAGTTATTTTCAAGTAACACATCAATTACTTTTCCTTGTAATAATTACAGTTACTAAAGAGTAATTCAATAAAGACTTACCCATAGTGGCCGGTGCAAAGAGGCTGGCGAGGACTAGCAGGCGTGCGGTCCACATGGCCTCCTCCTCTTACCGCCCGCTGCTAAAGGTCACGGTGGAGGTCAGCACTGAGGTCTGGTAGTAGACAGATTACAACTATTCGCTTATGTCAGATTCCTCCTGGAAAAAAAAGACATAAACGTACGTTAAATGTATGCACAGCAGCGATCCTGACATATAGAGGATCTTTGACAAGCTCTCTACGCTATCAGTCACACTCAAGACACCCTCACACCCCCAAAACTGAAAAGGAAATGATGATCTGAGTTTTGATTATGTTGTATTGAGTGCTCATCAATCAAACTCTACTAGTGTTGATTAATATTCATAATATGTGAGGCAGCTCAACAGCATGTTTACTATAAACCACGCCCATCGTCTCAGGCAGTGTTCACAAGCCAGCAACATGACCTCACTTATTAGTGTGTGTGTGTGTGTGTGTGTGTGTGTGTGTGTGTGTGTGTGTGTGTGTGTGTGTGTGTGTGTGTGTGTGTGTGTGTGTGTGTGTGTGTGTGTGTGTGTGTGTGTGTGTGTGTGTGTGTGTGTGTGTGTGTGTGTGTGTGTGTGTGTGAAGCATCAAGTTCATTGTGCAATTGTTGTATCAATGCTCCCGCATCTTCATACTTCTAAGTCTTCAAAGATTTTTTATAATTTAGCATTTTATAATAGTGAAATAATTACAAATCATTATTAACTTTTGTATGAATAATTATATATTTTATATTTGTTATGAGTTTTTTAATCTTATGTAAACCTTTACTATTTACTATTTTAACTGTTTTTAACTGCCTTTTTATCTAACAAACTGCTCTTAAGATAATTTTTATCTGCTCTTTCTAAGTGCATGTATACATATGTGTGTATTTTACCTCTGTTTTAAAGGCCTACTGAAACCCACTACTACCGACCACACAGTCTGATAGTTTAAATATCAATGATGAAATCTTAACATTGCAAAACATGCCAATACGGCCGGGTTAGATTAGTAAAGTGCAATTTTAATTTTCCCGCGAAATATTCTGCTGAAAACATCTCGGTATGATGCCGTTTGCGCGTGACGTCACGGATTGTGCGGACATATTGGGACACCATTGTGGCCAGCTATTAAGTCGTCTGTTTTCATCGCAATATTCCACAGTATTCTGGACATCTGTGTTGGTGAATCTTTTGCAATTTGTTTAATGAACAATGAAGACAGCAAAGAAGAAAGCTGTAGGTGGGATCGGTGTATTAGCGGCTGGCTACAGCTACAAAACCAGGAGGACTTTGAGTTGGATAGCAGACGCGCTACCGTGAGTATGCAGCTTTGGCTTCCAAACATTTGATCGCTTGCCCGTCCGTGCATGCCGCTATGTGCATGTGACGTACGTAACTTTGGGGAAATACACTACCGTTCAAAAGTTTGGGGTCACCCAAACAATTTTGTGGAATAGCCTTCATTTCTAAGAACAAGAATAGACTGTCGAGTTTCAGATGAAAGTTCTCTTTTTCTGGCCATTTTGAGCGTTTAATTGACCCCACAAATGTGATGCTCCAGAGACTCAATCTGCTCAAAGGAAGGTCAGTTTTGTAGCTTCTGTAACGAGCTAAACTGTTTTCAGATGTGTGAACATGATTGCACAAGGGTTTTCTAATCATCAATTAGCCTTCTGAGCCAATGAGCAAACACATTGTACCATTAGAACACTGGAGTGATAGTTGCTGGAAATGGGCCTCTATACACCTATGTAGATATTGCACCAAAAACCAGACATTTGCAGCTAGAATAGTCATTTACCACATTAGCAATGTATAGAGTGTATTTATTTAAAGTTAAGACTAGTTTAAAGTTATCTTCATTGAAAAGTACAGTGCTTTTCCTTCAAAAATAAGGACATTTCAATGTGACCCCAAACTTTTGAACGGTAGTGTATATGTGCTGTATGAACTTTACGGAGGTGAACGGTACTTTGGGCTGTGGGATTGAGTGTGTTGTGTGGGTGTTTGATCTGTATTGGTGGGTTATATGGACGGGAGGGGGGAGGTGTTTGTTATGCGGATTAATTTGTGGCATATTAAATATAAGCCTGGTTGTGTTGTGGCTAATGGAGTATATATATGTCTTGTGTTTATTTACTGTTTTAGTCATTCCCAGCTGAATATCAGGTCCCACCCACCTCTCACAGCATCTTCCCTATCTGAATCGCGTCCACTGCCCTCTAGTCCTTCACTCTCACTTTCCTCATCCACAAATCTTTCATCCTCGCTCAAATTAATGGGTAATCGTCGCTTTCTTGGTCTGAATCGCTCTCGCTGCTGGTGGCCATAATTGTAAACAATGTGCAGATGTGAGGAGCTCCACAACCTGTGACGTCACGCTACTTCCGGTACAGGCAAGGCTTTTTTATCAGCGACCAAAAGTTGCAAACTTTATCGTCGATGTTCTCTACTAAATTCTTTCAGCAAAAATATGGCAATATCGCGAAATGATCAAGTATGACACATAGAATGGACATGCTATCCCCGTTTAAATAAGAACATTTCATTTCAGAAGGCCTTTAAATTATATATTTTAGTCTGTCCTTTGCCTGTATTTCTTTGTGGTGTACAGCCCTTTGTTTTTCAACTGTGGTTGTTTTTAAAGGGCTTTATAAATAAAGTTGGTATGGTATGGTATTTAGATATATTTTTTTAAATCAAATACAGACACATTCACAAATAAAACACCTTTGCAGTACACTGTATGTCTTTGTCCAAAAATATTGTTTTTACACATCGTATATTGTATCATATTTCAGTGATTCAGTGATATTTGGTGTGCTGAAACAGCGTCAAAATAAAATGTCTTTGCATCTTATCTAAAATGATGACAAACACTATACAGTAGAGCAATAATGTCCCCGTGTTTGACATGTTTCCTCATAATAAAGCCGTCTATTTATTATCTCCAACACAAACAATCTGATTATACTAATCTGGGATTTTGGGGGTGGAGGATTAAGAAGATAAAAGGGTTAAATGTCAGTGTTACCAATCGTATCGTTTTGCAGAGATTACAGCAGATTACGCCTGCTACTGCGAGTGCATCACAGACGACCTAATCGTTAAAGATCATCTTTCACATTAAATGAAATAAATATATCAAAACAATATTAGACATACTTTTTTTACATACACTTTTCCTATTTAAATATAACAACAATTGCAAATTTACATGCAAGTCACTGTGCCCTAACCAGGACTATGACACTGCCTTATTTTAAGAGATTTCTGCATCATATATACTCCACAATTTGAAAATGCAATAAAATATATGATATATTAAAACCAATATATATAACATGTAGTTATTATGGCATGAAATCAGAATCAGAATAGGAATTTTTCTTGGTGCAAACGTGCGACATAAAACACATATAACACATATTTGGTATAAAAAGAGCTGTGACTGAGCTATCAGATAGACTTAGAAGGGATTCAAGGAATTCAAGGAGCTGCTGTTAGGAGTTATTGTTCATTTGCCTGATGGCCGAGGGGAAAAAACTGTTCAGGTGGCGGGAGGTGTGGGTCTGGATGGAGCGTAGTCTCCTGCCTGAGGGGAGAGGGGAGAATAGTGTGTGTCCAGGGTGAGAAGAGTCAGCTGTGATCCGACCCACACACCTCCTGGTCCTGGAGGAGAACAAGTCCTGAAAGGAATGGGAGCTTGCAGCCAATCACCTTCTCAGCAGCACGTACGATGCGCTGCAGTCTATTCTTATCCTGGACTGTGGTGCCGGGGAACCACACTGTGATGGAGGAGGTCAGGATGGACTCTATGATGGCTGAGTAAAACTGCACCAGCATCTCTGTCGGCACCTTAAGTTTCCTCAGCTGCCGCAGGAAGTACATCCTCTGCTGGGCCTTCTTGATGAGGGAGCTGATGGTCAGCTCCCACTTGAGGTCCTGGGTGATGGTGGTGCCCAAGAAACGGAAGGAGTCCACAATGGGGACAGGGGTGGGAGAGTCAATCAGGGTGAGTGGGGATGGTGGGGCTGTGACTTTCCTGAAGTCCATGATCATCTCCACTGTTTTCTGGGCGTTCAGATCCAGGTTGTTGAGGCTGCACCAGGACGTCAGCCGGTCCACCTCTCTCCTGTAGGCGGACTCATCGCCATTCGAGATGAGCCCGATGAGGGTGGTGTCATCCGCAAACTTGAGCAGTTTTACGGATTGGTGACTGGAGGTGCAGAAGTTTGTATACAGGGAGAAGAGCCAGGGGGAGAGTACACAGCCCTGAGGAGTACCAGTGTTTGTGGTTCGACTGTCCGAGACAATCTTCCCCAGCCGTACGTGCTGTCTTCGGTCTGTCAGGAAGTCATTAATCCAACTGCAGAGGGAGTCGGGCACGCTGAGCTGGTAGAGCTTGTCTCGTAGCAGTCCAGGGAGGATGGTGTTGAAGGCAGAGCTGAAGTCCACAAACAGGATCCTAGCGTAGGTTCCTGGGGAGTCCAGATGCTCCAGGATGAAGTGGAGGGCCAGGTTCACTGCATCATCCACGGACCTGTTGGCTCTGTAGGCGAACTGCAGTGGGTCCAGGAGGTGGGTGGTGATGTCCTTGAGGTGGGGCAGGACCAAGCGCTCAAAGGACTTCATGACCACAGACGTCAGCGCGACCGGCCTGTAGTCATTTAGTCCTGTGATCCGTGCTTTCTTGGGGACAGGGACATTGGTAGAGGTCTTAAAGCAGGACGGCACGCGGCATAGCTCCAGAGAGGTGTTAAAAATGTCAGTGAAGACAGGAGCCAGCTGGTCCGCACAGTGTCTGAGAGTGGAGGGGGAGACACCATTCGGCCCGGGGGCCTTCCGTGTATTCAGCTTCAAGAACTGCCGGCGTACATCCTCTTCTTTGATGGAGAGGGTCTTTACAGTCTTATGATGTTTTTGGAGTCTTGTGATGTCATTGGAGTCCTTTGAGTCCTTTAACTCCTTTAATGATGTGCTGGCATTGGTGGGGAGGGTGATGGTGGGGGGAGCATGGCTTTGATGAGCTGAAGGCCGTTCATGATGACAGTAATGTGTGTTGAGGCCCTGAACTCTCGCTCAGGGCCTGGGGGGTTTTGGGCTTATAGTTCGTAAGGGCCCTTAGACCTCTCCAAACTGCCGCAGAATCATTGGAGCGGAACTGTTCCTGTAGACGGTTAGAGTACACAGATTTAGCTTTCTCCACTTCCCTGGTGAAGTGGTACTTCGCTTCTCTGTATGTACTTCGGTCCCCGCTTCTCCACGCAGCCTCCTTCTTCTTGCGCAGCTGTCGGAGCTTGGGTGTGAACCAGGGCTTGTCGTTGTTATAACAAACCCTGGTGCGCGTTGGAATGATGCGCGCCTCATTGAACTGTATGTATGAGGTCACAGTATCCGTATACTCGTCCAGATTGTTCGTGGCCGATCCAATTGCCTCCCAGTCTGTCGTTTCCCAGCAAGCACGCAACTCGTCCACAGACTCGGCGGTGAAACACTTAATGTTCCTCATAACAGGTTTAGCCAGTTTCAGTCTCTGTCTGTATGAAGGGAATAAGTGCAGCATCACGTGATCTGATAGTCCAAGAGCAGCGCGCGGGACTGCATGAAAAGCCTTGCTCAATGTAGTGTAGCAATGATCCAGCGTGTTCTCCTCTCTGGTCGGGCATTTAATAAACTGTCTATACTTTGGTAATTCCTGGCTCAAATTTCCCTTGTTAAAGTCACCAAGCACGATAACAAGAGAGTCAGGAAAAGACCGTTCCACGTGTAAGATCTGACCTGCGAGCGCGCGCTGAGCGTCACGCACGTCCGCGCCGGGCGGGATGTAAACAGCCACGAGAATGAATGAAACAATCTCACGCGGTGAGTAAAAGGGCTTACAGTGGATGAAGAAATATTCCAGAGAAGAAGAACAGTGTCTAAAAATGACAGTCACGTCTGTGCACCAGCTATTGTTGATAAAGAAGCAGAGTCCCCCGCCTCTTTTTTTGCCAGAGAGCGCCGCGTCCCGGTCCACGCGGAGGAGATGAAAGCCCTCCAGTTGAAGCGCGCTGTCCGGGACACTTGCGCTCAGCCAAGTCTCCGTGAAACACAACACACATGATGAGGAGAAGTCCTTGTTCCTTCTCATCAGCAACGCTAGCTCATCCATTTTGTTGGCAAGTGAGCGGACGTTGGAGAGGAAGATGCCTGGTAGAGGCGTGCGTAATCCTCGTCCGCGAAAACGGACAAGTGCGCCCGCTCTCTGCTCTCTTTCCTCGTCGATGCGGTTTGCCTCTTTTGATCGCAGAATGGACCAAATCCGCTGCTGACGCTAAGATGACCGGTAACAAGTCCATAGGGATGGTGGATCTGATGTTCAGTAGCTCTTCACGGGTGTAAGAGCACCCGGAAACACAATTTATGTACAAAAACAAACAAAACAGAGCGCACGAAAGCACCGAGGCAGCCTTCATCGGCGCCATGATGATATATAACAATTTCAGACATAAAATAAGGAGCAGCTATGAGTTAAGGTGATGATTTCCAAATTACAATTCAGGGCCCAAAATGGGTCGTGTGGCTTCGTTTATTCAATGCGGCAGCTGTTTTAAGGACTCACAACTCGTCAAAGATCATCTGTGTGACAGCAGCGCTCTGCTGTTTTTTCAAAGTACAACAACTATGCATGGCGAAGGTAAGTTGCCATGACAACAGTTGGCCATTAATCAGCCACCAGAAGCAATTGGCACTCGGCCCCACAAACAAGTCATTACAGCCAGGCTTGATTCTGGACACAAGCTAAAAGGAAGCACATTAGCGGACAGCGGGTGACTAAACGCGCTGATTACAGCCCCTGTGGCAAAACAGCGATATCAGAGACGGGATATAGTATATATTTATATTTATACACTGTATATACTGTATTTACAGTGCATCCGGAAAGTATTCAAAGCGCTTCACTTTGTACACATTTTGTTATGTTACAACCATTTCCAAAATAGAATACATTTATTGTTGTCCTCAAAATTCTAAACACAACAGCCCATAATGACAGTGTGAAAAGGTTTTTGTTTTTTTTTGGAAATGTTGTCAAATTTATTAAAAACAAAAATATCATATGTATGCACAGCTTTTGCTCAATGTTTTGTCGATGCACCTTTGGCAGCAATTACAGCCTCAAGTGCATCAATATATTTTCCTTTGGGTTTGTGCTGACATCAGACCTTTTTCTACAACACATATCAGGAATATTGGCAAGGTCACTGTTATGATGGAAACGCATGACCTCAGCCAGGGTGTAATTCAGAGCACCCCTGCCCAATAGAGGATCTTTGACCAACATATTTGCGGTAGGTCCTTTAAAACAGCAGAGAGGATCTTTGCCTAGCGTTTTACTTTGTTGTGTTGTCCAGCATATGGCACATGAACCTCAATCCAGGCAACGCCCCCAAAGCTAACGACTGCTATCATTTGCCAGCCTCTGGTGTTTGTTTGCCAGCTTGTTTTATTTGTATTTTCGACTTCAGCTCTCAATTTCCTCGTAACTAACTGCACATGCATAATTTTCCACTTCATTCCCGGTCAGATGGGAGGAGAAGGAGAAGGAAGAGGGGATAAAAATGCACAAACAACATCAATTTCAGCTCAGCGTCTGAATCAAATGCCAGTGTCAATAACGCTGATCCCACCAGTGCATCGCATTTCAATATCATTACTCGATGCCGTGCCAAGTGTACAAAATCGAATAAAACCTTCTTAAAAAAAACTGCATTATAGCGTCCACACCTAGGTTCTTTGCAGGAAACAAAACAGCTTTTACAGGAGCAGCACATGGGATACTTCACGACTTTTTGACTATTTATTTATGATGTTGGCGGGTCTACAGTGTCCTCCTAATGATGGATAAAACCTAACCAATAAGGGTGTAACAGTCTTGAAGATCCCGCAGTATTTGGGTTTGAAAGTCTTCACAATAATGCCGTGACGTGTGACGTATCAAACAAAACTTTGATGAGTGCAGTTTTTTTCTGGCTCTGTGGTGTTGGCCAGGTCTGAAAATAAACTACATCTCAGAGAATCCTCTGCACAGCGTGGGACGCCGTAAGCAGGGAGTGAAGTGTGTTCGTAATCGTAGTAGGTAAGAAGATTGTTTTTTTTTTACATTTATTGAAAATGTCATGAAAATCTCTCCATAAATACTTAAAGGAGCTATATGTAATAATTTCATGTCAAGTCATCATTAAATGGCCCTGATATGTCAAAAGGCCTTAATAAATCATGTTGTTTTCAAATACCTCTATAACTGAAAACAGTAGTTCAGCCGGGATATGCTCATTTCAAAATTAGATTTACAGCCCCGAAATCTTGTCATTGTTTTCATTTCGATGTCCCGCCCTCCACCATTTGACCAATTACAAAGTATGTGAGTGTGGTCCATCCAGGTTCCCAGTTACGCACCGCCATCTTCGTCTAGCTACTGCCACTGGTAAAGTTACTCAACATGTCAGACCTTAGTAAATTTAAAAGGCGTCGTTACGATTCTCAACATATTCATGACAAAGCCAGGAACAAAACCAGGATTTGTATCGGGGATGCCTTTGAAAGATGGAGACAATTGAAGGTGGAGACGATTTTTTCATCCGACGTCAAACTTGCTAATTTCCTCCTTGATAGGTAAGTAAGGCATTTACGTTTTCTTATTAATTGTAAGAAATGGAAATGGACATTTCGTATGTAAACTATATTGTCCAATGAAGTCAACAAATCAATCAATCATCGTTTATTTATATAGCCCTAAATCACAAGTGTCTCAAAGGGCTGCACAAGCCACAACGACATCCTCGGTTCAGATCCCACATCAGGGCAAGGAAAAACTCAACCCAGTGGGATGACAATGAGAAACCTTGGAAACAGTAGATGTTCCTGCACAACTATTTGCACTTAGTAATACTTGTTTGTAGTAAAAAATATGATTAGAACATTTTCGCATTATGTTTGCATTTCATTACAGTAAGTATGTTTAATCCTAAACATTCCTGCTAATTCATTTCACACACTATAACATTTTTACCAAGTTTTTTTTTTAGACAGATACCACAATAATATCGTACTGTGGACTTAATACCGTAATAACATCATATCGAGAGATTTTGGTAGCGTTACATCACTACAAGCTAATGGGAGGATTTCTGCACTCCAAAGTAAATAATTAGTTAGTAAATTGCAGGTTCGTGCATCAAAATCCTGCCAACAATTTCTGAGGCGTTCATGGTTGCTAATCCTTGACCACACACTCAGGGGTCCCCCACCACCCACCCCCTTTGGCTAAGCACGCGAGTTGAAGGAAGCAGTGTCAGGGTCCACGGGTCCTCAGAATAGAGTTTGATTGGTGTGGGCAAACATCCTCCTGGGGGACGTCTGCGAACAAAGAGAGCAATATTCTCATCTCTTGTCGAGGCAAATGCTCTCAGGGCTGGAAAAAAAGAAAGTCTCGAGGTGCCTGATCTTACCAAAGACCTCAAACACTCCGTGATAGATCGCTTTGCTACTTGAATACCAACAAAGTATTTTTTTCCTCATCATCCCGCTGTCGACTGGTCAATGATACATTTACTGGGACCAACCACAATAAGGGTGTTATCTACTAAGATCCAAATACCACACGCTAAACAGCGTGTGCAAACTATGAATTGACATTCATGACTTCATATGCTCCAACAATTCAAAATGTACATCCTTTGGGCGATATAGAATTGTGACTTCCACAACAGAACCTATTTTTAGCATGTCAAAACTTAGGTGCGCTCTGAGAGGTGCTATTGTTGTGATAGTGCATCTGCAATGACTAAAAAATGCATGTAATGTACATGGTAATTGGGATTTGTTATATACTGCGATGAGGTGGCGACTTGTCCAGGGTGTACCCCGCCTTCCGCCCGAATGCAGCTGAGATAGGCTCCAGCACCCCCCGCAACCCCGAAAGGGACAAGCGGTAGGAAATGGATGGATGGATGGATATATATTATATATGTTATTTAACAATATAATATAATATATCAGTATATATTATATACTGTATATATAATATGTAAATATTACATATATATTATATTTTATATTGCTACTATGGTACATTTTTGGTCTACATTATACCTTTTGTTTTCACCCTCTTTTTGTGCCTTTGTGTGCACGATCCTTTCCATCCTTATCCTTGCCGTCCTTTGTAACTGAGCAAATTTGTGGAACAATTTCCCTTGTGGATCAATAAAGTTTGTCTAAGTCTAAGTCTCATGTAACAATGAACAACAATGTATTTTGCAAGACGTTTTTTTCATATAGGAGATCTACTATTTGAAATTTAAAAAAATGCCAGCAGACACCAAAACAAATCATTTGAATTACTGTATGTATGCCGAATAGACCTGCGATGAGGTGGCGACTTGTCCAGGGTGTACCCCGCCTTCCGCCCGATTGTAGCTAAGATAGGCTCCAGCGCCCCCGCGACCCCAAAAGGGAATAAGCGGTAGAAAATGGATGGATGGATGGATGCCGAATAGACGACATAGCTAATATTTTTGGTATGACTGTCAATATATGGTGACACACATACGCACGTAGGACGCAGGATTCTCTCTCTATTCTCTCTTTGCAGGTTGATCGCCCCCTTTCTCCAAGCCATTCGTGCGCAACTGCCAGTTCGCACACACATTTCTTTCTATCGTGCTAAATATAGACGCAAAACAGCAGTTGCAGAACAGTTTCAGTCTTGATGAATCACATTGCGAGCTCTCAATAATTAATGATAATCAGGGTATATTCTTCATATTTGCAGAATGTATATTTGCCACGCTAAATGGATTATCTAGTTGGAAAATGTAGTAAGCTAAGCTACAAGTTACTTTCGATTAAAAGTAGCTAAGCTACAGGAGAAGCTATCTCAGAGAATTGGAGCAAGCTACACTAAGCTACACGGCAAAAGCAGCTTGCTTCATCAAAGCTATCTATATATATATATGACTCCATTAGGCTACAGACCCCCATTTAACTGCATTTATATATATATGGGCCCACTTGTATAAGATCAATGTTAATGTAACTAAGAGTGTACATATGGACCTAATAAGGGTTCATTACTATTAACTATCTGTCATTTAACTGGGGACACCCTACAACTACCTCTAGGGGTCCCTGCACCCCACTGTATGTATTTATTTAGTTTGCCTTTTATTTGGCCCAGCCCTATAATGTTATTCATTTTCTCTAACTACAGTAAAAAAAAAAAAACATTTATCTGTATCTTGACAAAAAAAAAAACCTGATGACTTGTGGGTTGTTTTGGAAAAGTTGGTAATGGTCAAGTGTAGTAAAACTTTTCATGAACTCAAATCACCTTAATGTGTGTTCTTAAATTTGTGCTGGACGTCTTCGATGAAGAGAGCAGTTATGATTTTGGTCTACAGAGTAAAAAAAAATCCCTGCTTGGCACTCAGCATCAAGGGTTGGAATTGGGGGTTAAATCACCAAAAATTACTCTTGGGCGCGGCCCCCGCTGCTGCCCACTGCTCCCCTCGCCTCCCAGGGGGTGATCAAGGTTGATGGGTCAAATGCAGGGAATAATTTCGCCACACCCAGTGTGTGTGTGACAATCGTTGGTACTTTAACTTTTTAACTTTAAACTGTCATGATCCGTTGCCTGGGTCATGTCTCAGGTTTTAAGTTTTGTATTTATTCTTATATTTATCGTTTAGTTCTATTTTCGGCGCTCCTTCATTTGGTTACTCTGTGGTTGCTGGGAGGGCTAATCAATCTCACCTGCCTCTAATTAGTAATCAGGAAGCTTACCTGCTTCTGATTGCTAATCAGAGAGCTTTATATACCCACGTCACCCTGCCCTATATATATATACTGTATATATATATACTGTATATATATATATATACACACACACATATATATATATATATACACATACAACATAAAAAACAGATCATTAGTGAAAAGCGTCATTAAATAAATAATGAGTAAAAATGTATTTATTCAATGTAAAACTAATATATATACTGTATATAATCTATAGAACTATATATTACTATAACTATATAATTCTATACATATATACAGCATTTACATATACATATATATATATATATATATATATATATATATATATATATATATATATATATATATATATATATATATATATATATGTACATATACATACATATATACATATTTAGTTGCAGTAGATGGAGGGCGGGGTTGTGTCGATCTCTGGCTGTGGGCGGTGGACAATTACTACCAACGGCGCAGGATGCTCATAACTCGTATCTCAAAATACTTGTAAGTTATAAATTGAGGCACCATTCTAAACTATTGATGATTGGCTGATTGATTGATTGATTGAGTGATAGATTTTGCACAAGTCCTAAATCTAACAATCAAATCAATTGTATAAATTGGACCTTTTCATTAAATAAACGACAAATTAAACGTTAATCATTATTTTTATTGATGTTATATTTAATTACCGTTGTCATAACATAGAAGAACGAGCTAACTAAGCCAAACCGAAAATCGCATTTGCTGCCTGACACTCCAGAGCTATGTGCTCAAATAGAAAAAAAATGTCAGCCAGAATTAGGCACTACAGCATTACAGCTGCAGCCATTAAAAATGCACAACATGGATTCGGAGTAAAGGATTTGGATTGGTGCAAACAAGGGCTGTGGGATTAGCCTGGAAAGAAAAAGAGTCTCTGTAGGATATGTAATCTTCTGTGTTAGGAAGTCCACTTATAATACAGCACATTTTAGAGTGGAATCATCAGAAACTGGGACCTCAGTCCAAAATGCTAATTAGACTCTTGTGTAATGTTATTTGCTGAAAACGAGGAAGCGAGGGGGCATTCAGAACGCAGTCAATAATCAATCTTGTGGAGGAGCGAGGATCCGCGTTATAAGAGTGGGAATTCAGGTCTAAAAAGCAAGCAGGAATGGCTTTAAGATTTCCACGGTGGATCTATCTGCATGCATAATGTAAATGAAAGACTCCCTTAAGTGACCTTCGCAAAGTTTTGAACCACTCCAAAAACTCCTAGCAATGAATATCACAATGAAGCAGGACAGGGCAAATTGGGGGGTTTTTTTGCCATTAGTTCAGGAAAAGGGGGGTTGTCAAAGTCTTCTCTTTGTATTTGGACACGGAGCAGAGACAGCTCTTGGTAAAAAAAAAAAAAAATGTTTAAATTACAAAATTTAAAAAAAGGGAAACAGCTTTTACGGGCAGTATTGCAGAATACCCTTATGGAATACCCTGACACACAAGCACCGGCCCACCTCTTTTATGTATTTTATACTACTTCCAAAGGCTGTAAAATGACACATCAAGTTTGTTCTATACATGTCAGTGCCGCTTGCAGAGAACAGTACTACAAAAAAGCGGAAAAAATACATTTTAGAAGAAGTATGAAAGGAACACCTGAGCCATCTGGCCTCTGTCATTTTATAATATTTCCAAAGGTGGCTTAACTGCCTGAAGGTTTTTGTCCTTTATTCCATATTGATCAGTGCCACTTACTGTATACAGAACAGTGACACATGGCTAAAAACAGTGTTTTTTACAGGCAATATTGCAGAATACCAATACAAGTGTAGCAAATTTTATGCGACTTCGAAGGCAGCAATTTACCGAATCATCCCCCAATATGGCGCTAATACAGAACAGCGATGCAGAAATAACACAGAAACAAACCAGCTTTTGATGTGACATTACTCAATACGCTATTCAACTGCCGCACACAAGTGACGGAGCTCGCCCAAAACCGACGAAAAAAATCACATACGGGTCACACTGCGAAGTCACATTTGAAAAGATCAGGTGGTATTTAAACTACGCCCTGATGTGGCTTGAATCTAATGTGAAAAGATTTTAAAAAATCTGATCTGTGTCACCAAAAAAATCCCATTTACCCATAGAGAATATCTTTGAATAGTCTGTTTGCAGGATGTCCTTAAAAATGCCCTTGTCATGTTTAGTTTGGTCATATCTCTTTAGTTAAGTGTTCATTTCTGTTCTTATACTGCCTTTGTTGCCATGGACACTAATTCTCTGCACCTGTCTTCGGTTAGTGGTCAGGACGCTTACCTGCTCCTGATCACTAATCAGAGAGCTATAACTGTATTCATACCTGCCTCACCATTTACACTGCCTGGCACCAGCCACCGTTTGTTTGGCGTTACGCTATTCTCTAGTTTTTATAATTTCTTGATTCCCATGTTCTCTGCATTACTATGCTAAGCTAAAGTTAGCCTCGAACATCTTATATGTTCCCAGCGGTACGCTGGTTTGATTTTTGTCTTTTGCCTTGAGAACAAATCCGCATCTTACGAGCACGCTGCTTTTTGACGTCCTTCTGCATCTTGGGGAAACGACTACCGCAAACATGCGACCCAAACGCAACAAAACTAACTCTAACAAAGCTGAACATTTCCCAAATGACTTCTACGTGTCAGGTGATATGTTTCCTTTGCAAATATGTGTGGCGTTGTCTGTTATGCCTTTATTCCGATATAGCATACAGGATGTCCTCAACCAGATGTTATGTTATGACGCTTGTTGTCGTGACACATTGAATCCTATGCTACACTGAGAGCTGGTCGGAATAAACACATTGCTTGTATAAACCGTCTGATCAATACAACCCATACCACGACGTGGTGTCAGAAGTTCGGCAGCGGTAAAAAGAGCAACTTTTGGAGCTGAAAGGAGAGTTCTATAACGTCAGTGAGAGACGAGATGTCCAAAGGCGGCAACGCAGCGGCTGTACCGGCAGCGCGGCAACAACAACCTCCCCAGCTAGCGGTTAATGCTAACGCTCCTCCTCCTGCAGCGTTCAACTTTACAAAGCCTCAGGACTGGGAAAGATGGATACGTAGGTTCGAGAGATTCCGGCTAGCCAGCAACCTCCATCTTAGCACTGAAGCAAACCAGGTGAACACTCTGATCTACTGCATGGGGGATGAAGCAGACGACATCCTGCGCGGTCATGATTTACCCGATGTACAGAGACAGCAGTACACCTCGGTGAAAGCCACGCTTGAAAGGTACTTTGTGCCTAGGAAAAACGTGATATATGAGAGGGCAAGATTCAACCAAAGAGTGCAACAACCAAACAAGACTGTTGATGTTTTTATTACTGCATTGCATGCCCTAGCAGAAAACTGCAAATACGGAGCACTCCACGACGAGTTAATAAGAGATCGCATTGTGGTGGGGCTGAGAGACGTCAGTCTATCCGAGAGGATAGACCCAGATTTGACGCTGGAAAAAGCAGTCAACATGGCAAGACAGTCCGAAGTGATCAATAGGCAGCAAACAAACCTCAGGGGAGGGGGTAGGATGGACATTGATGCAATAACAAAAGGCAGAAGACAAATACCATTCACACCCAAGACCCATCATCACCCAAGGCACTCAGCAGCAAAGCCACAGCCATCATCTGATCGCCAGACATGCTACAGATGTGGTAAGTCCCCTGGTCAGTGCCCAGCCAGAGATGTCACATGTCACACATGTGGAAAGAGAGGCCATTACAACAAATTATGTAAATCTACCAAAACAGTACATGTTGTAGAGACAGAATGTAATGATGACACTCCCTTGTTCCTCGGCTCAGTAGATGCAGGCTTAGACCCATGGTATGCAGATTTAACTGTGAGAAACCACAAAGTCAGGTTTAAGATCGACACAGGAGCCGATGTCTCAGTTATTCCAGCTAAGATTTACTATGCGTGGAGGGGGCGTGGTCCACGCGTCGCCTGTGGGCGGAGCATGTGCGGAAGCCGGCTACGGAGCAGCTGCAGGTGAGTGGATAACCCAGCTGGAACAGGTTGTCTGATCACCTGTCTATTTTTATAAAGCAGCGTGAGGAGCCCGGAGAGGCAGAGAGAGACGGAGAGTGAGAAGGAGAGAGAGAGACCCAAAAATCCAAAAGAAAAGAAAAAGAAAAGAAAACAAACTCAAAATCCTGCTAACCAGCCTGATTCTTCCAGTTCACAGCGAACCCCGCAACACGACCTGTTACAGTGGCACCCAACCGGCAAGTGACGGAAGGAGAGGAAAATGGCTGAGACGAACCCCCTGACATTGCTGGGTCAAGTTTTGACGGAAGTCGCAGCGGCAAACCATCAGCAGATGGACGCGGTCCGCCAGCAGATGGCTCAGCAGGGACGGATCCTGCAGGCGATGGCCGACAGAATGGGGGCGACACCACCAACGGGCCCGGCAACCACCATGCAGCGCATGGGGTTGCGAGCGTTTCCGGGAATACCTTATTGGTAGGCATTATGCCATGGAAACTGACCACAAGCCACTAGTCAACCAGCTAGGTCACCAGGCACTTACTGAGCTTCCTTCCAGAATCCAGCGGTTCTGACTCAGACTCATGAGGTACAGTTAAACTATCTCACAACCCTGGCAAAGACCTGTTTACAGCCGACACTCTCTCACGCTCGCCTGTCAGCCAAAACCCAAGCACGAAACTGACAGACAGAGACTTAATGGAAGACACAAACATCTACGCAGATGAAGTCGTCACCAACATGCCCGCCAGCTCAACATACTTGACTCAACTGAGAGGACAACTGCAGCAAGACAGTGTGTGCTCAGAGGTCATGTCATACTGTCAGAAAAGATGGCCTGACCGCAGCAAGCTCACAGGTCCAGTGAAGGCTTACTGGCCTGATAGAGCCATACTCACAGTACACGATAGACTACTGCTCAGGGGCTCCAGACTAGTTATTCTCACAGCGATGCGCAACTCTGTCCTCGACGCTCTTCACGATGGACATCAGGGGATGACCAGATGCAGAGAGCGGGCCAGAGAGGCTGTATGGTGGCCTGGCTTGAGCAGCCAACTAAACGAGCTGGTGAGAAATTGCAACACATGCATCAAAGAACGAGCCAATCCGGTAGAGCCATTAATGTCCAGTTCACTCCCAGAGAGACCATGGCAAAAAGTAGGTTCTGATTTATTCTCACTCAACCTAGACACCTACCTACTTGTAGTGGACTACCACTCAAGGTTTGTAGAGATCACCAAGCTAACTTCCACACGATCTGAGGATGTTGTTGTGCATCTCAAGTCGATCTTCTCCAGGCACGGTGTTCCGGTTCATTTTTTCAGCGATAACGGAGCTCAATACTCCAGTCAAGAATTCAAGGACTTTGCAGCAGCTTATGGGTTCACTCATCCCAACAGTAGCCCTAGGTTCGCTCAGAGTAATGGAGAGGCGGAACGTCACGTGCAGACCGTGAAAAACCTGCTAAAGAAGGCTAAAGATCCATATCTGGCTCTATTGGCTTGTAGAGCTACACCACTCGCAAATGGCTACAGTCCTGCTCAACTCCTCATGGGCAGAAGACTGCGCACTCCACTGCCCCAGCATCCATCTCTCCTAACTCCAGAGCTTCCAGACAGCACCGTCGTCGCAGCTAGAGAAAGGGAGAGGAGAGTAAAAGACACTGCAAGTTTCAACAAAAGACACCGTGTGAGAGATCTGAGTCAACTCCCTCCAGGTCAACCAGTGTGGATTACAAATACAAAGTCTCAAGGCACAGTGGTTTCATCCCATACTGCCCCACACTGTGTGGAAAAACAGCTGCTACTACTGCAGGCAGATGTGGACGCAACCAACGATTAAACATCTTCATTGGTTTGTTCATGATAACTTGACAGGTTCTGATACTATAGTTGGATCACCAGTGTTGAAATAATAACTGATGAATAATATCCTTGTGTGTGCGTTCTGTTACTTGAAAAAATGTCAACTCAAATGTATTGGTACATTTTCATAGTGCTTTTTCTCATTTAATTGTTATTTTTTATTCACTTAGAATGTTAATAAAATGTTCAACTAAGTTTTTTAGGACAGATGATAAAAAACTGGCAGGTTAAAAACAATGTAGTTGTGATTTTAATGGAGATGGGATTATATATATATATATATATATATATATATATATATATATATATATATATATATATATATATATATATATATATATATATATATATATTATTTTTTTATTTTTTTTGCCATATCCCCCAGCCCTATAGGATGTGATAATTAGCTTGAAGTAATCACAAATAAGGAAGCAACACCTTACAAATGTTTCTAACACAACAATAGTTCCTCCTCAAAAGACCCTCAAAGTTCAGTGTCTATCGATCTAGTAATCCGCAAGCCAATAATAATTTACTCAAAAAAGGAACAATTGAAGTAATATAACAATCCATAAAGTCGCTCAGAAGAAAGATTTAATTTGCTGACAGGTCTCTAGTCGCCGTCTGACGTCACTCCGTCGAGCCGCGCTTGCGTGTCATCAAAACACAACTGGACGCCCACCAAATATGCTAATTGACTGTATTAATTTATATGATATCGTTGATATTATAAATTATGATATGATATGCAGTACTATGTAAAAGGTCTGTGTTCTGCCTCCATAAAAATTATTTCCAGCTGATTGTAATTGTAATGAACAGCCGAGGATGTCGTTGTGGTTTGTGCAGCCGTTTGAGACATTTCTGATTAAGGGCTATATAAGTAAACTTTGATTGATTGATTGATTGATTGATTGATTGATTGATTGATTGATTGATTGATTGATTGATTGATTGATTGATTGATTGATTGATTGATTGATTGAAACACAGTAGTGGACCTGTGTGGTCCTTACAAGATGATGACATAACTGCGTTGTGAAGTGAATTATATTTATATAGCACTTTTTTCTAGAGATTCAAAACGCTTTACATCGTGAAACACCTTGCACTGCAAACATATTTGACTTGCTTAAGACTTAAAAAGCAGGTGTTGATAAAAGACTTCCCTCCTGTGAGATGTTGCATGATGTTAATCTCTTTTGCCAGCAAAAATTGTCCTAAAAAAGAATTTTTTCACATCTTTATTTACACCAATTACATATACTACCGATAAGACTACCGATGATAAGGGTATCGTATTGATAAAATCCTAATGATATTCATCCCTATTTTCTATTTCCCGGTTGCTGACCCTTCTACACACACACACGCACACGCACACACACACACACACACACACAGTGTCGTCGACAAACAGAAGTAACCAGAGATAATCATCCAGACATGGACCAGGACAGGTCTCACAAAGAATCTGGCACAGAATTCCTGGACCAGTTGGTTTAAACATGGGAGGGGTGGACGATGGAGGAGACGGAGGGTTTTGACAGACGTCCAACACACACACACACACACACACACACACACAGCTGATGCCTCAGGCTGGCACGTCTAATAACATCATCTGTGAAAGACATCACCCAGCCCGTATTTAGAAATGTGTCCGTTGGGCAAAGGGATGAGAAAAGTATTGCAGCTTCATGTTGGGCAAATTCAGAATGGTAACTCTGGCAGACAAATTGAAAGATGATAAAAAAAAAAGTCTCCAGTAGAATAATGATAGCCGTGTCTCATTAGCGCATGGTTTAAATCCCTCCAGAGGAAAAATCTGTGACCATCTCCGAAGTCGAGTGGTGCCAAACGAGTGTGATGGATCCCGCCAGAGCGAGATTGAAAAATGAGTGATGTGTCGCAGCCAAGATGGACGGCAGGAGTGGGTATCAATTTAGGGCCGTGTTTTGAGACGATTTATCGCTGAAATGACTGTACTTGGACGTTTTCTACGTCCAGTCAATCAGTTCCTCGAGTCAGTCATATCAAAACATTCAAAGTCATACTTAAAGGGACTTAAAACTCGTAGGTTACGGGATAAAACGGGTACTGTCAAACTCCAAAGCCAAAACTAGTGTTCTTATAATTTGATGCTCAAATAATGGAGCTGGGTGTTTTACGGAAAACTTTGTTATCCTGCCACCGACAGACATTACAAGGAAATCTAAAATGTTTCGATATTTTATGTGGCTTTTACATCTCGTGTAAGTGGTTCAAATGTGGTAGCAATAGAGCGCATTATCTTGTACAAGTTTGCTTTTGAAAGGATGCCTAAAAACGTCTTAGGTCATTTATCGTTTTGTGGGATTTTGGCACACATCACTCTGTCACGACTACATCTTATTAGTGTTGTCCCGATACCAATATTTTGGTACTGGTACCAAAATTATTTTGATACTTTTCGGTACTTTTCTAAATAAAGCGGACAACAAAAATTTGCATTATTGGCTTTATTTTAACAAAAAATCTTAGGGTGCATTAAACACATGTTTCTTATTGCAAGTTTGTCCTTTAATAAAATAGTGAACATACAAGACAACGTGTCTTTTATTAGTAAGTAAGCAAACAAAGGCTCCTAATTAGTCTGCTGAGATATGCAGTAACATATTGTGACATTTTCCAATCTATTATTTTGTCAACATTATTAAGGACAAGTGGTAGAAAATGAATTATTAATCTACTTGTTCATTTACTGTAAATATCTGCTTACTTTCTCTTTTAACATGTTCTATCTACACTTCTGTTAAAATGGAATAATCACTTATTCTTCTGTTGTTTGATACTTTACATTAGTTTTGGATGATACCACAAATTTGGGTATCAATCCGATACCAAGTCGTTACAGGCAGACCGGTACTTTTCAGAGGCGGTATAGTACCGAATATGATTCATTAGTATCGGGGTACTATACTAATACCGGTATACCGTACAACCTTACATCCTATGCAGAAATATCTCATGTTTAACAATTTAACCTCGCCTGAGTGTCAAGTACAAGTGGTCCTAACTTGGTAGCAATAGGAAATATTATTTACCTCAAAATGCCTCACTTCCTGCTACTGTAAAGACACTTAAAATATGTCTACCTTTGCTTGTTTTCAATATAATGTAATAAAAGACAAAATTCCAACAGATATTTATTTGTTTTCAGTCAAACATCCTCTATGTGACAGGAGAACTTTGCTGGTTTTGCCTTTTTTTTCCATCCCTGCTTGCAACAGGACTGCAATACAATGCAATAAAACGAAATATTCGGAAAAAAGCACTTAAATCTACATTTAATGAAGCAAAGTGTTAATAGGGTGTGACTTAGGCTCTGCTGGTGTGATTGTCTTCTCATTGTATTGTATTATTTTCCTTGAATGCTGTTTAATTATCCCCTCCACCTCCTTCTCGCTATCCAATTTGTGCAGTGAGCGGTGACGTTTAATTGCATTAGCCCCCCTTCCCTCCACGTTTTATGATGATGATTCAGAGAAAATCATGTTGATGCAGCCTAGATTAGCGCTTCTTTTCAAGGAATATTGTTAGGACCTTTAAGCTTGGGGGAGAATTATGCAAATAAAGCTGTAACAACAGGGTATTTAGACTTGTGGAGGTTGGGTTTTTTTTTCAGATTTTAAACAAATGTTTCCAAAAGTTTTATATCTTAAATAAAAAATGTGCTTCCTCACCCTGAACACAAACTTACCAAATGATAACCCCGCATCCCCCATCTCCCAAAATGTGGAATTGCAGAAAAAGTCAGGATTTTTGGAATGTGAAAGATACAACATTTTGACGTTAGAGGGGTTTGAAATAGATATGTGACATTCGCGAACCAGTAGAAACTTTTGAACGCCTCTTTCAAGTGAACAGCAAGATTTAATTCGAAGTTGCAAGCTGTTTTTTTTTTTTATGAAAAGTGATTAGGAAAAATATAACTAGAACAATTGCGCATTATGTTTGTGTTCAATTACAGTAAGTGTGTTCATCTTCAACATTCCTGCCACTTCAGTTTACACCATATGTGTCAAAGTCAAGGCCTGCGGGCCGAATGAATTATCTATGGCCCCCGGGATTAGTATTAGAACCGGCCCGCAGGTCACAGCCGCCTGCTGCTGCTGCTTTGCACGCACAAACACTCCATCAGCGTTGGCTCTAGGAATTTCATAATGGGGTCTTACGGACCCCATTAAGTCATAAAATGGGGTCCTACAGTCCCACTTTTGAAAACAAATGATAAATGTATGCATTATCCTGTTATATCTCACATTCTATATTGTGTTTTGGAACAAGCTTGTCATAAATGTTACTTAATTCATTTAAAAAAAATAATACAAAAGAAAATACATTTTTATGCATATGTAAATGGATTCAGTTATAAACATTCATTCACTTTCTTCTTTCCTTCATGCTGCCGGTATTTTTTTCTATATTTTTACTGTAATATTTTCAGAATGTGTTTGTTCTATTTTTGGCCAAACTAAGACAAAGAAAACAATCTGAAGTTGTCTTTATTTTTTAGTTGTAATGCCATCATTTTATTAGTCCGGCCAGCGTGTGCACACATTTTCCTCCATGCGGCCCCTAAGCTAAAATGAGTTTGACACCCCTGGTTTACACACTATAAAATTTTTACCAAGCCTTTATTTTTACCTTTTATTTATACCACAATAATATCGTACCATGGCCTTGAAACAGCCACGATATCGTACCCTGAGATTTTGATATCGTTGCATCCCTAGTTATCGGCCAATCTCACTAATGGATGATCGGTATTGGAATCTGCAACATTCTTAGTAACTAGTAACTAAAACAATTGTGAAAAAGAAATATAACAACAGAACAGTCTTTTGAACAGCTCTTTGAATACAACAGCTCTTCGAGCTCTGGCTCCCTTCAGAGAGCCATACAGTAAATCCCATCTTTAGTCTGAATTGGTTAATTTTTCGGTATTTTGAGTAGAAGTTCTTGAGAATTATTACCATTGCTATCAAATTTGGACAACTTTCACAAGGCGGATGGACAACGGGACATTAGATATTTTGGCGTACAGTAATAATAATAATAATATATGATAATAATCATAATAATGGATTAGATTTATATTGCACTTTCCTAGACACTCAAACCCCTTTACAGTGAGAATTGAGAACCGATCATTCATTGACTCCACATTGCAATAATAACCACACACACACGTCTGTGTGTGCAAAATAAAAGCAATAGGGCAATATGCATACTTTACATACTTGTGAATTAGGACTTTGTAAAGGGCAATGTCCAATTCTCTTCTTGTATATCTTAACACTAACACTAACTTTCTATGGTCATTTAATTGCTGGTTTGTCTATAGTAAATTGATTTATTGTTTCCTTTTTTTATTTGATTTTAGTCCTAGTCTACTTTTTTATTATCATTGTTTTATTGTTGTATTTGGCCTTGTTGTCCTGTTGTTTGGTGCAGTCCTGTTCTTATGCGAAATGGGACGAAAGATGGAAATTAGCCACTGACTACAATCTTGCATGTTTCCACTTGTGTGTTCATCAACATGTACCGTCCCTGTTTTGAAATTAAAGTCAAAGTAAAAAAATTTCACATTTCCACGTTGAT
This sequence comes from Entelurus aequoreus, assembly GCF_033978785.1. NCBI lineage: Eukaryota > Metazoa > Chordata > Actinopteri > Syngnathiformes > Syngnathidae > Entelurus > Entelurus aequoreus. Next base: position 21,386,248 of record NC_084742.1, on the reverse strand, counting down.
GGTAGTAAGCTACTTTTATAGCCACAGCTGCCCTGGGGTAGACTGACGGAAGTATGGCTGCCAATTTGCGCCTACGGCTCCTTCGACCACCACCAAACATTCAATTCACATCCACACCCCGCTGTGAGCTGCACTAGAGGCAAGGTGGGTGAAGTTTCTTGCCCAAGGACACAACGGCAGTGACTAGGATGGCATAAGCTAGATTCGTACCAGGAACCCTGAAGTTCCTAGATGGCCGCTCTACCATATGAGCCACACCACCCAGTATCGTGTGCATGTGGCTGGGCAAAAGAGTTTGCCAAAAGAACACAAAACTATGTATATGTTTAGCCATTTCTGGACATCTGACAGTGATGTGTCAAGGTTGGATCCCCGTAATGTAGCAACTGAGACTAAAAAATAGGCTTTTTTTTAGCAGGTGAGCACAAAATCAGACACTTGCGCGGAGGAAAAAAGGCTAACAAAAAGCAACAGTGCGAAAAAACAAAGCCAGGTAAAACTTCCAAGTGATACAGCGTGATCGATGGATTCTGTGCAGGAGACAATAGGAATTGTCAAGACACTCATGAAGTTCCGGAAGGCATACAATTAACACACACAGCAGCGTTGATAACAAATCACCAACAGTGCTGCGCCAGCACTCTCCAGCAGAAACAAAGTCGTCGTTGTCGCACATGGGGTCAAAACAGAAAACAGAAAACCACAATAAGAGCACCAAACAGTCACACCAATCAAAGGGAAACCAAAAAAACCCAACACAATTTCAACCTACCATTTGGAGCACGGATCTCAAATTTGGACCACTTGACTGACAACTCGACTGACAAGCGGCGTTAAATTGCGAAAAGTTTGAGGTTTAGTGATAGAGTGTGGTTATAGCACGACCACCCAATTTGCCCCCAACCCAAAGAATCTGAGAACTATAGAGTATAGCCATTAATGGCCGTCTTTTCAAAGGCAAATCTTCCTATAGAATTCAAAGAGCAACCTATTTAAAAAATTAAAATATCAATAATATCTATTTAAGAAATACAATGTATCAAATATATGAATGTCTCATAAATTAGCCTTTTATAATCAAAACCGAACTTCCGATCTCTCAATTTGCTTGATGACAAGCGACGGTCATATTATTTAGCATCCTCCCACTGTCCTCATTAATATTCAGTAGACGCAATGTTTGGCACAAGGACAAAAGTTTGCATGATTTATTCAAAGCCGTCATTGCGTGTTTTTGTCGTTGGGAAAATAACAACCTGCCTGGCTTTAAACCAGGGGTCCCCAAACTTTTTGACTTCGGGGCCGCATTGGGGTAAAACAATTTGGCTGGGGGCCGGTCTATATATATATATATATATATATATATATATATATATATATATATATATATATATATATATATATATACATATATATATAAATAAATGTGTGTGTGTGTGCGTGTGTGTGCATGTGTGTATATGTGTGTGTGTGTGTGTGTGTATATATGTATATATATATGTATATGGGTTATGAGTTATACTTGTATGGTGCTTTTCTACCTTCAAGGTACTCAAAGTGCTTTGACACTATTTCCACATTCACCCATTCACACACACATTCAGACACTGATGGCGGGAGCTGCCATGCAAGGCCCTAACCACGACCCATCAGGAGCAAGGGTGAAGTGTCTTGCTCAAGGACACAACGGACGTGACCTGGTTGGTAGAAGGTGGGGATTGAACCAGGAACCCTCAGGTTGCTGGCACAGCCACTCACCCAACATATATACGCATATATACACATGTGTGTGTATATATGTATATGTATATATATATGTGTATGTGTATATATGTGTGCGTATACATGTATATGTATATATATGTGAGTATATATATATGTATATGTGTGAATATATGTATATATATATATACATATATATATATACATACATACATACTCCTCGCGCACTAATTGACTTAAAGAGCGCACTTGCGGCATGTCACGTTATCAATGGTAAAATGCATTGTTAGACAATATGATTTGCCTGAGTGGCTAGGAGATGGTAGAAAATGGACAGATTTAAAAAATAATAATAATAAAAAAAAATTTATTATTTTTTTTATTTTTATTTTTTTTAACTTGGGACTTCGTGCGGGACAGATTTTGGACGCTGGGGGGCCGTAGTTTGGGGACCCCTACTTTAAACTATAGACAACCTGGACTTAAAACAAGAGAAAACTTGACTGAGCACATTATGTTGGAAATAAATTAAAATACATTTGACTTTCAGCCTCGCGTATGGAACAAACAAACAAAAATACTTTCTCATGATGTTTTTTTTTTTGTTTTTTAGATGAAGCAATTGGCGATGCAGCACCTTCACGTTGGAGGTATTTCCGTCTCAAAAAGAGCTTTCCTCAGAGAGAAACTGACATGCATCCCAAGAGAAAATGCTCTATGTTTAATAAAGATGAGCACCATGCAAATAAAGCCCATCATTGTGCAGGCATCCCACTCTAATGCTGTAATCCTGCTCGTATATTTTTGGTCTCCCCTGGCGTCGTCTACCACGTTGGATTCCCTCCTGTAAGGGATGACAAATTTGGCGTTTGTCCTTCCAGTTTTTAAAGCGGGAGAATGCAATTCTGGAGGTAAACGACAAAACGTTGGGCTTCATCTTCTTCTTCCATTGTGCGGTAATGCTACAGAAAAAAACCCACTGTACACTGGAGACCCGTTTGTTCATACAACCATGTTTTATATTTAACTATGCTGCTTCCACTCAGCTGTGGTACGTTAAAGGAAGCCCAACAAAGTGTGGCTTCTCAACGCTGAGCAAAATTTTCTTTGAAGCATAAAAATATAAACATGTACACATTTTTGGCTGGTATGCTGTACCTTTTACCAACATGATCCCGTCCTTATAAATCATTACTGACCTACAGTAGCAAAGGGCCCCATTCATGGCTGGATCTCGTGTGAGAGGAAGGTGGGGCGGGGTAAGGTTATCATCTTGCAATGCTACTGCCGAAAATGATGGAAAGCGCCCCTCACCATAGCAACTGACCCTCTGGTCAAAGTTGTAATTGCCACAAAACACATTTTAAAATATTCAACACTCTACTGCTGTCTGTCGGCTAAAGGGGATAGTGCACTCCGCAATTCGTCACGTTTCATGTGTCAGGTAAACTGCGACAAATGGGGCCAAATTAATCCCCTTCCTATTGTTGGGTGAATAAGATTTCTATGAAAAATACATTTAAAAATACATTCTAAATCGGGACTGTACGGGGATTAACTGTACGTACAGGATGTATAGGTGTAGGTGTATTATAGAGCGTTTTCTATTCGGGCTCCACTACTCTGGAATGCCCTCCCGGTAACAGTTAGAGATGCTACCTCAGTAGAAGCATTTAAGTCCCATCTTAAAACTCATTTGTATACTCTAGCCTTTAAATAGACCCCCCTTTTAGACCAGTTGATCTGACGTCTCTTTTCAGCTCTGCCCCCCTCTCCTGCGTGGAGAGGTTATAAGGTGACCACAGATGTTGCGCTAGCTGTTCAAAGTCGGAACCCAGGGTGGACTTGTGCATCAGTTGGGGACGTCTCTGCACTGCTGACCTGTCTCCACTCAAGATGAGCTCCTGCTGGCCCCACTATGGACTGGACTCTCACACTATTATGTTAGATCCACTATGGACTGGACTCTCACACTATTATGTTAGATCCAGTATGGACTGGACTCTCACACTATTATGTTAGATCCACTATGGACTGGACTCTCACACTATTATGTTAGATCCACTATGGACTGGACTCTCACACTATTATGTTAGATCCACTATGGACTGGACTCTCACACTATTATGTTAGATCCACTATGGACTGGACTCTCACACTATTATGTTAGATCCAGTATGGACTGGACTCTCACACTATTATGTTAGATCCACTATGGACTGGACTCTCACACTATTAACTAGATCCACTCGACATCTATTGCACCGGTCGGCCGGGGGATGTGGGTTCTGAACCGAGCATGTCGTTGTGGCTTGTGCAGCCCTTTGAGACACTTGTGATTTAGGGCTATATAAATCAACTTTGATTGATTGATATTATATTTATTCTTAATACAGTGGTAACTCAGGACGAAAGTTGAATTGGTTTTGTGACACAGCTCATACCTTGAAAAACTCATATTACGAGACTGCGCCGTCCATTGAAATCCCATCCATCCCATCCATTTTCTACCACTTGTCCCTTTAAATCAAGTGAATTCAATTTAACTGGTGCTTGGCCTCTAAAAATCATAACAGTTTGGACATGGAACATGCCTTTTAAATAGAAAAACTAACTTTTAGAGAAGTAATATTGTTTCAAAACAATACAATAGAGTGTTGTACTAACAACAACAGTATTTTTACAGAGTAATGTAAAAATAACTTGCAGCATTTCCCTTAGAGAGCGGACTTCTGCAGTATCTCTTTTGAGATGTTTCCCCGTCAAATAAAACATCTGTAGCTTTTCCATAATTTCATGGATAATTCAAGGATAGTCTGCCGTTTAGATAATAGTTTAATGTATTTAGCTAGGTTTTATCAACTCATTCTGCTTCGCTATGGTGCAGACTGGCAGTACTACGCTCAAAATGCATCGCCAAGTCATGTTATTGATGATTTCAATTTTTTATTCAAATTATATCATCCGCTTCATCTTAGCACTGTCCTTCACACTCACTTTCTTCATTTCCATCGTTGGAAAAACACGGTTGTGTCGATCTCTAGTGCTCCAGACGAGTTTTAGAGTGGCATTCGCTATGCCAACTAAC
>NC_084742.1:21363938-21376438 GCF_033978785.1 Entelurus aequoreus | reverse complement strand
TTGTTGTTCCTTTCCGTCATTGTGTCAATTGCAGGCAAGTAAATGTGAGCTTGAATTGCAGGTCACACAGTGGATGGTAAAAGCTGATGTTTTTGTTTTTTTTCCTCCCTCCGCTTGTCCTGACAGCAAGTACGCCTCAGTACGCTCGCTTCCCAGATGTGCCCTGGCAGGCCTAGTGAATCATCTTCCCGTAACAGGTGCACGGCATATGAAAACAGGATTGGCAGTACAAAGCTAACGTCGGTGGAGGTTGTTTATTTGGAATGGAAAAAATCGAGGCAGGGGTGAAAGGTGCCAAATAATTAGCGATGCAATGTGTTGCCGGGCAGAGTTCACAGTGCTCATATTTTAGACTACTCGGCTATTGAAAGACTAGGACTGTGAAAATTAATGCGGATTCATCCATCATCATTATTGTTATGATTTTGAAAAATGGACAGTTGAACCGCTAGTAATAAAGTATAGATAACAGAGATGTCCCAATCCTGATTATGGGATCGGATCTGGCCTGATATTTGCTTTACCACAGCTGTGTCCCCGTTAGGGCTACAATGATTCATCGTGTAAATTAATTATTTAAATCATAAAATAGCATCAATTTGTATTTTTTTCCTTTGATGATTTGTTTAATGAGTAAGATAAACGCAAAACTGCTCCAATCGAGCGCACATGAGAGCGGTACGCCTATTGGTGATAAAGCATGCGCTGCCAGTGTGTGCATATGTGGTGCAGGGACAGCCGAGTGCGGATAAAGAGAGATAACCTAAAGAAAAACGAAGAGACAGTGGACCAGAGAAAAGAGGAGAGAAGCGGTCTTACGATCATTTATTTTTCTTGTTCTTATTATAGCAAAATCATTTTTGGGGTCACTTTGGTTTTTGTTTACAAACTCAGGGAGTAAGTTTCTAGATACAGAAAGGCTTTGAGGGCAAACCCCAAATTATTAAAGTGGGAGCCAGTATTAGTTTTTGTTTAGTTATTGTGCATTAGCCAGTTTGTTTTGTAAAAAAAAAAAAATTAAATCAATACCACAAGTGTAATAAATCATCTGATTTACAAAAATACTCATTCTAAATGTAATGAGAACATTTTCAAAAAACATTTTCAGTTCTATGATCCATTGACAAAATACTGGATCTGGACTCAAAATCTCAAAATCCGAGCTTATGCCAAAAAATGCAACCCTACGTAATGGTCCATGGTAACGTAGCATAACACAACGTAACATAATGTGATACGGGGGTGATGCAGCGTAACATGACATAACGAAACATTGCGTTTTAGATGTTGTGTTTTTAAAAACAATGGACATTGGTGTTTCGAGTAAAGAACAACGGCCTTCCAGTTTGTATTCTTAGGTAATTTAAATCAAGAGGAGAAAAGTATGTAAAGTAAGAACAAATATAAAATACAAATGTACTTCAGTTTTAGGAGTTAAATGGTGGAACAAGCTCAGTGATGAGTTGAAGACATGTAGTTCTTTGTTAAGGTTTAAGAAAGCCTTGAAAGGTGAAATAATGGAAAATTATAAAATATAGCAACGATTACTTTCATCCCATTGATATTTTGAACGTTGATGTTCCAGGAAATCTAATTTTCAGTGAATGTATAGGATAGGAAAATATAAGCCTTGGCTTCAGCCTATTCCTTTTTCGGTCATTCTCTTTCATTTTGTGTGTGTATGTGTATGATTGTTAATATGTGTAATCTGTGCTGTTAAATTGATCACAAAAAACGGTTGATTATATGACCGTAATAAACTCATTTCATTTAATTAAGTGTACAATTGTAAATGAATTGTAGCTAATTAAACCGTCTTACATATAAATTCATTCGTCAGTTTCCTTTATCTTAACATATAAGCATATCCTCACAAACAAAAAGAGTTTATGTATTGCAAATCTGATATTCTATCCATCCATCCATTTCCTACCGCTTGTCCCGTTCGGGGTTGCGGGGGGTGCTGGAGCCTATTTCAGCTGCATTCGGGCGTAAGGCGGATACACCCTGGACAAGTCGGCAAATCTGATACTGTTTATTATAATTTTCAGATTTATTATCTGTGATTGTTGAAAAATATGTGAGAAGACAACCTTGAAAAAAGGCGCATATTAAATTGCAATATTTAAGGGGAAAAAAGGCAATTTGATTATTTTCCACAATCGTTCAACCTGAAAATTACTTGATATCACTTTGGTCCAGAGCCGGCCCAAGGCATAAGCGTACTAAGCGCTTGCTTAGGGCCCCGCGGCCACCAGGGGGCCCCCAAAAGCAATTAACAAAAAATTCTTATTTTTTATTTTGTGTATGTACGAGTCTGAGTCAGACTCGTACATGGCAGTGATTAGTATTAATAACAAAGTCAGCCATCAGATTTCTTACAGCGATGTCATAAATGACTTTGCCTCCAGAAAAGCCAGGAAGCACAGGTTTTAAGGAGTGGGTGGAGTGGTGTGGGTGGTGAAGAACAGAGGAACAAAACTGTGATGTGATGGTCAAATGTGTGAATTAAGGACCTTAATTTAAGGTAGTTCATTTTGATTTTTTCCCCAAAAATGTTTTGCACATCGTTATGTACATTTACATAGTTTTAATATGTAGTAACTTTATATTTGTTTATAAACCGTTATGTTACCTTGTTTCTGGTAACTCTGTTCATTAATATTATTTAAGTATTTGCTTGATATTTAATTTAATTATGTTGTTTTTTGTACAATTGAATTCGTTCCTTTTTATATATATTTAAGTGATTTTATTGTTGCACTTTATTGTTTTTCTTGCACTACGAATTATTTTTGCACATTGCTGTTTCAGGTTTTTGTTACCTAAAATAATAAAGTGAATCAGAATCAGCTTTATTGTCCAGTTATGTTTAACACACATGGAATTTAACTTCAGTAGACTGCGCTCTCTTTGTACAAAGTAAACATTAAATATGAACAATTAACTAAAAATATAAACTAGTAATTAAAGACTAATAGGTACAAGACTGATGAGACAAGATGACACTTTTACTGTAAATACAAAGCTTTATCACTTGGACTGTTCAACCCCAGGCCACTCTTGTAGCTGAATGTTTTCTACATTTTAAGTTTAGGAACCATAGATGACAAGATGGCGGCGCATTGCTATGCAGCGGCTTGCTAACGCTCTTGGGAGTGTAGAGCGATTTGGCAAAAAACACCCGTCATTTCTGTCAATTTCATGGCTGGCTCAAAGCGTGAACACTCTGTGATCACATACGACCGACAGACAATTCTGGATGTGGATGGATCGGGTCGTTATAGACTGAAAGATGCATGTACGGTGGACCTCCTCGCTAGCATGGGAATACTTTGCGGGCTACATCGAGCGGCCTTTGTAGCAGCGGAGTCAAGTGCTAGCGGTGACCGCCAATGGAGACGACGTAAGCGGTGTGAGCGGAAGCAGAAGCGGGGATGCCGAGCGGGGCTAACAACAAAGGGAAAAGCTAACCAAAGAAGCGTGGAGTCTCCGGGTAAGAAGCCATTTAAACTAGAACTAGCCGGCGCCAGGCTGGATAATCCCTGCACACGTAGCAATTCTCTTAGAATAAAACACAACTCACATAATGTTTTTTCTTTTGTGACCGTGTCAGAGGCAGATATACATTGTACTGAGGTAGCTAACTATGATGCGTTCAGTTTATCGCAACATCAAGCAAACAATCTGAATATTCCCGTCGTATCAATTCCTAGATATGGTCGAAACTATTTAAAGTGCACTACGCATAAGAAACGCAACATTATTAATATTGCTACTTCGGATAATTTCAACAAACAATCCTCAAAACAGCCCACTACCTATAATATGGGCTTTTTAAACATAAGATCATTATCTTCCAAAACGTTATTAGTTAATGAAGTCATTAGAGACAACAAACTTGACGTCGCTGGTCTCGCCGAGACCTGGCTCAAACCAGACGATTTTTTTGAGCTAAATGAGGCATCTCCTCCTAACTATACCAATACACATGTTGCCCGACCTCTTAAAAGGGGAGGGGGTGTCGCACTAATATACAATGAAAACTATAATTTTACACCTAACCTAAATAATAAATATAACTCGTTTGAGGTGCTCACTTTGAGGTTTGTCACACCGCTGCCTCTCCACCTGGCTGTTATCTACCGCCCCCCTGGGCCCTATTCGGACTTCATCAGTGAATTCTCAGAGTTTGTTGCTGATCTAGTGACGCACGCCGACAATATAATCATAATGGGGGACTTTAATATCCATATGAATACCCCATCGGACCCTCCATGCGTGGCGCTCCAGACTATAATTGATAGCTGTGGTCTTACACAAATAATAAATGAACCCACGCATTGCAACGGTAATACGATAGATCTAGTGCTTGTCAGGGGTGTCACCACCTCTAAAGTTACGATACTCCCGTACACTAAAGTAATGTCCGATCATTACCTTTTCTGTGAACCTTTTCAATCCGGTTTCAGGGCAAATCACTCTACGGAGACAGCCCTCGCAAAAATGACTAATGATCTATTGCTAACGATGGATTCTGATGCTTCATCTATGTTGCTGCTTCTTGATCTTAGCGCCGCTTTCGATACTATTGATCATAATATTTTATTAGAGCGTATCAAAACGCGTATTGGGATGACAGACTTGGCCTTGTCTTGGTTTAACTCTTATCTTACTGACAGGATGCAGTGTGTCTCCCATAACAATGTGACCTCGGACTATGTTAAGGTAACGTGCGGAGTTCCCCAGGGTTCGGTTCTTGGCCCTGCACTCTTTAGTATTTACATGCTGCCGCTAGGTGACATCATACGCAAATACGGTGTTAGCTTTCACTGTTATGCTGATGACACCCAACTCTACATGCCCCTAAAGCTGACCAACACGCCGGATTGTAGTCAGCTGGAGGCGTGTCTTAATGAAATTAAACAATGGATGTCCGCTAACTTTTTGCAACTCAACGCTAAGAAAACGGAAATGCTGATTATCGGTCCTGCTCAACACCGACATCTATTTAATAATACCACCTTAACATTTGACAACCAAACAATTAAACAAGGTGACTCGGTAAAGAATCTAGGTATTATCTTCGACCCAACTCTCTCGTTTGAGTCGCACATTAAGAGTGTTACTAAAACGGCCTTCTTTCATCTCCGTAATATCGCTAAAATGCGTTCCATTTTGTCCACAAGCGACGCTGAGATCATTATCCATGCGTTCGTTACATCTCGTCTCGATTACTGTAACGTTTTATTTTCGGGCCTCCCTATGTTTAGCATTAAAAGATTACAGATGGTACAAAATGCGGCTGCTAGACTTTTGACAAAAACAAGAAAGTTTGATCATATTACGCCTATACTGGCTCACTTGCACTGGCTTCCTGTGCACCTAAGATGCGACTTTAAGGTTTTACTACTTACGTATAAAATACTACACGGTCATGCTCCTGCCTATCTTGCCGATTGTATTGTACCATATGTCCCGGCAAGAAATCTGTGTTCAAAGAACTCCGACTTATTAGTGATTCCCAGAGCCAAAAAAAAGTCTGCGGGCTATAGAGCGTTTTCTATTCGGGCTCCAATACTATGGAATGCCCTCCCGGTAAAAGTTAGAGATGCTACCTCAGTAGAAGCATTCAAGTCTCATCTTAAAACTCATTTGTATACTCTAGCCTTTAAATAGACTCCCTTTTTAGACCAGTTGATCTGCCGTTTCTTTTCTTTTCTTTTCTACTCTGCTCCCAACCCGGGGTGGACCGCTAGCCTGTCCATCAGATGGGGACATCTCTACGCTGCTGACCCGTCTCCGCTCGGGATGGTTCCTGCTGGCCCCACTATGGACTGGACTTTCGCTGATGTGTTGGACCTTCACAATATTATGTCAGACCCACTCGACATCCATTGCTTTCGGTCTCCCCTAGAGGGGGGCGGGGGGGTGTTACCCACATATGCGGTCCTCTCCAAGGTTTCTCATAGTCATTCACATTGACGTCCCACTGGGGTGAGTTTTCCTTGCCCGTATGTGGGCTCTGTACCGAGGATGTCGTTGTGGCTTGTACAGCCCTTTGAGACACTTCTGATTTAGGGCTATATAAATAAACATTGATTGATTGATATGTGGCACTCTGGACATCATTCGTTCATTCATTGGTATTATTTATGTTCTTAACTGGGCCACCCCCATATCTTTATAAATGACATGTCATTTGTAAAGACATGCCAGGCTGACAATAGGATAATGTAAACAACACGGCCAGAGCCGCAATGAGTTTATAGTAGGTGTGTGAATGATCAACAATCAATATTATTGGCAGAAATAGAGGGCCCCAAAATCAAATTTTGCTTAGGGCCCCATGGAGGCTTGGGCCGGCACTGCTTTGGTCCATTCATACATTACTTGTGCTATGGATTTAATGCTCTGTATCAAATATGGCTAAATGACACATTGTAACTAAGGAAAGAGAACTGCTGGATCTTCACATATTTTTTCTAATAATTATTATCAATACATTTGGATATTTCCAAAGGTTCAAAGGTGGAGCAACATATGTTTGGCGTTTCTTTACACCCAATCCTTCTTCTTTTTAAAACTAGTTCTAGATAATAGTCCTCAACGGATACAGCAGCTCACTTTACGGTCTTTTGTTACGTGAGGAACATGGGACAAAGAAAAAGAACAAAGATAAAACCTCTCAGTGTCGTTTCTCTTTTTTGGTGGGCGATAACATTTCCTTCATTGTAATTGGGTGTGAATGGAACACTTGTGCTTGCCTACAGTGTCCTCTCAGCAGAAGTCATCACAGACAAACATTCTTTTTAATCATTTTACTTTATTCAAACATTTGAAAATATTAGTGTTTTAATTAGTACTGTCAAATGATTCATGTTTTAATTAGATTAGCGTAAAAAAAAGCTCAATATTTGCACGCCAATGCAATTTTATTGTCGGAACGTCATACAGGAACATTTGTTTAATGTTTCACTTGAATACACATCATTTATTTGCGCAATACTTGGTAACATTGTTATTAATTAAAGTTCAGTTAAGGTGTATTTTGATGTCAAATTTACCAGCGGGCACACCAGTCTGACATATGCATTGAACTGATCACTGACAGTGTAACCACCCACGCCGCCTTTTAGGTAGCCATCCATGGTTACGGTAAAGGAGCATGTACAGCCTAAAATAAATATTTGTTTGTGGTCATTTGTGATAATGTTTTGTGATTAATCACGAGTTAACCCCTTATTTTGGACAGTCCTGGTTTTATAAATGAATATTTAGAATAGTATCGTCCGTTTGGAGAGGTTAAAAAACTAAAGGTATGACCAAACCTTGTATTGAGATGACACCTAAATGAGAGCTGTCAAAAATTCAGATTAATCACAAAAAATTGTTGCATTAATCTTGTGTATATGCAGATTAATCACGCTATGTATTTTGACCGCACATGCTGCACCCCAAAACGGCGGATTGGTTACCTGAAAGGTGGCGCCGGTTGTTAGAAGGTCAGTGATCAGGCTGCAGAAAGATATTTAAGGGGGGGTGGTCGTTGCATTTTTTCAGGGGGGCCTCAGCAAAAAATTGATTCCCACTGCAGTAGCGCGCACGCTTGTCAAAGCTGCAGTGCAATTCAATGCTGGTGCTTTGCCTGTCCACAACTGATTACTACATTTAAGACAAACACTGTATATTCTAGGTTATCGTAAAGATATGTGTTTGAAATTATTTAAGCCTTTATCGTGTCTGAAAAATTAAAGAGTTGGCCATTTCTATGGCATTGATTGTAAAGGACTGTTTCGATGTATTCGTCAAATCAATGTATTCTTGGTTTTCTTGTTTCTTGTGATTCAAAGTAATATTTTGATATTGACACATCTCATCTGTGCATACATTACTAAAATACTCTTAGGAGATGCATATATTTGATTAGTATTTATTTTTGTAACCAGCCTGACCTAAGCCTTGGTAATGATCTTTGTCATTAACACATGGCTTCATATCATTTGACAAGGTGTATTTATCTTGTTCAACTGTAAATACAGTAGGTTAGAAATAACCATTGAATACGATTAAAATCAAAATGAAAATGACCTATTCAGTGTTAATATTTAAGTGGACCCCCGGGCCCTAGTGTAGTGGAAAGAACCCCTGTTACATCCTAACATGTGATTATTTCAAATTCAAAAGTGTGATTAATCTGATTTAAACAAATAATCATTTGAAAGCACTAAAATACATTGTTGAAAATGATTAAAAACAGCAATAGTGGAGGTATGAAAATAAAGCACAAGAATAGCTGTGGTGTAGTCAATAATTAACTGTTCACTCCATCTTTTTCTAGTGTGTCTTAGCTTATCTTCCTCCTTTGTGCAACCTAAGCCGTGCAGATAAGCACTCTATGCCAGCAGGGTTACTCATGTCTGTCTTGTTCATTCATCCCCTAATTCCCTCCCCGGAAAGAAAAGAGCGTATTCCCGCAGAATGTAGGTGTTGCAACGCCTGATCTCCCCCTAGCAAACATTTAGTCACCGCTGCTGGCTTTTGTATTGCCGTGGTTAATGTCTACACGCTCTGTCGACGCTGTCAAAACACGGTCCTGATAGGAATGCGGCGGTATTGCCGCTGAGAACGATTCCTTTTTTATGTTGTTGTACTTGCAGCAGACGGCGATGCTGCAGGTGGCGCGGACAAAATAGACAGAAATCCTGGCAGATTTTCTCCCGTTGTTGCACGTGAAGCCTTTAAATCCAGGTGTTAGCAGTCGCCGTGGACTTTGAAAGAAAAACACTTGAGCGAGAGGAAGGGAGCGAGATCGACACATTCGCTGTGGTTTATCCCAGAGGTGTTTGGAACCCCGACCTAAAACCAATCAAACACCCTCAGCATGAACTACAACCAAGAACATCAGGGAACATTGATTGCGTTGTTTTCAATGATTAACTTCGCCAACATTCCACGGGATAATATTTTCTGTGCAAACAGAGCTGATTTTATACCCTTTCTCTTGAGCCATGTTAAAGCAAAGCATTACGCCAGCTCTCGAGCCGCATACGGCGGTGTTTTTCAACTAGTGTACCGTGAGATGCAGTCTGGTGTGCCGTGGGAGATTATGTAATTTCACCTAATTGGGTTAAAAATATTTTTTGCAAACCAGTAGTTATAATCCGCAAATGTGCCATTGTTGAGTGTCGGTGCTGTCTAGAGCTCAGCAGAGTAACCGTGTTATTCTCTTCTATATCAGTAGGTGGCAGCAGGTAGCTAATTGCTTTGTAGATGTCGGGAACATGGTTTGTCGTGATCACAATATGCGGGAGGCAGTGTGCAGGTAAAAAAGGTATCTAACACTTAAACCAAAAATAAACAAAAGGCGAGTGCCGCTAAGTGCCGCTAAGAAAAGGCATTGAAGCAAAACAAAACTAAAACGGAACTGACTGCAAAGTAAACAAAAACAGGATGCTGGACGACCGCAAAGACTTACAGCGTGTGGAGCAGACAGCGTCCACAAAGTACATCCGTACATGACATGACAGTCAACAATGTCCCCACAAAGAAGGATTGTGTCCGCACAACTTAAATAGTCTTGATTGGGTGCAGGGAATAGCATTCAAGGAAGAAATGAAACTGCTACAGGAAAATGCCAACAAAAGAAGAAAAGCCACCAAAATAGGAGCGCAAGACAAGAACTAAAGCACTACACAGGAAAACACCAAAAAACTCAAAATAAGTCACGGCGTGATGTGACAGGTGGTGACAGTACACCTACTTTGAGACAAGAGCTATATTGATTTTTTCAATGGAAAAAAATGTGCCTTGGCTCAGAAAAGGTTGAAAAACACTGGCATACGGCTCCTTAGTGCCGCCCTAGTGGCTCCCTGGAGCATTTTTAAAAAAGGATGGAAAATGGAAAAAGGTGGGGGAAAGTACTTTTTTTGTTTTAGTATGTTTTTTGTTTGAGGACAAACAAGACACAAACTTTTCCAATTGTTAGAAAGCCCACTGTTTAATATGTTTGTGTGTATGCTTTACTGATGAGAGTATTTGGTGAATGTTGTGTTGTCCTACTAATTTGGGCGGTTCTGGAACGCACCATAGTGTGGACTGTGACGCAACAGTTTGTTTACATGTAAAATCTTCCACTCCTTCTTTGTCTCATTTTGTCCACCAAAAGTTTCATGCTGTGCGTGAATGCACAAAGGTGAGCTTTGTTGATGTTATTGACTTGTTGGAGTGCTAATCAGACATATTTGGTCAGTGCATGACTGCAAGCTAATCAATGCTAAAATGCTATTTGGGCTAGCTGTATGTACATATTGCATCATTATGCCTCATGTGTAGGTATATTTGAGCTAATTTAATATCCTTTACTTTTATCCTATTTCTATATCATTTAGATTTTCATTATCTCATGACACATTGTCTGTATGTAATATTGGCCAAATTTCAGATAGTTGTTTATGTGCCATGTTGTTCCAGACCACAGCAAACATGACCTAGCTTGCCAAAGATTGTAATAAATCTATTAAAAGAAGACAGCCTGCCGTTTCCTTTAACTTGGACACACACATCTATACCTTTGGCCATTAAAACCCAGTATTTTCCAGGAGTTATCTCACCTTCTGAGTAGCCTCTGATTTACTAATGGTTTCTAATGTTGTAAAAATGTGTAGAATAAACATTACATTTCTGTCAACGAAGATTGCGACACATAGTCATTTTGATAGTAGGCTATTATAGCTAATATAGACACTTACGTTATGTGTTTCCTTCATTATAAGACTTATATACGGCTTTTCAATTTTTGTGGCTCCAGACAGATTTGTTTTTTGTATTTTTGCTCCAATATGGCTCTTTGAACGTTTTGGGTTGCCGACCCCTGCGCTAGACCTATTTTGGGGGCCATTAATCTTCCTGAGTCCTTACCAGACAAAACGCACGAATCAGGACCCAAGATTTAAGACCCTGTGACACTTCACAATAAGAGTGCCGTCATTGAACTTCAAGCACCATAATCCTATCGTCTGCGAGTATTCTGCACCAAGGATAAAAAAAATAAATGTTTTTTTGTCATGCATCCATTTTCTACTGCTTGTCCCTCTTGAGGTCGCAATCTCGTTCCTACTCAAAACCAGCACAGAAGGGCTTTTATATTTTCTTGCCTATTTGCTTAAACACACTGACAGCCGCTTGATTCCCTCTGAAGTGATGACGGATGAAAGGAAAACAACACTACATACTTCTTCAACAAGGCAAAGTTAGGCTACTACTCATGTTGATCATGTGGGGGGAGGGGCAGGCGTTAGGACGCCCCGCCTCGCTCTATATATTGATTAAACCATTCGTCAAGTAAACTCTACAAGACATTATTTCTAATTAAAAACTATGCCATAAATTGTGCTTTTTATTACCAGGCTGGGGATGTAAATAAAACTCAGAGAAGCAGATTGTGGCGAGCCTCTTGTTTTTAGAGCCACTGTAGTTAAAATATAAACAAAACAAAAATAGGCGCCATGATGGCACCTTTGGGGTCCTTACGCCGGGTGCTCTGTAACGCGGATGCAAATCAATAATTTCCGCAGGTAGATGTTTATTACGGCTAGAGAGTGGGGAATTGCATGCAGAGGAGGACATATGGAAATTGGCTTATTGCGGGGGTGTAAAAAGTAGCTTGAGGATGATGATGGGTCATGAAAGGTGCTTTTAGATTGCTGCAAAACTAAGGCATCATATCCGGACACACAGACTGCCCTGCCTCTTTTCCAGCTCTAATACTCTCTCTGAAGGTAGGTGGAAAATAGCTTGAACGCCCCCCACCCATTTAATGCTGGTGCCTTTTATACAGAGCAGGGCAGGTGAAGTGATTTTCATGGAGTGAACGTCACTTCATGCATTCCCTTAAATCAGGGGTGTCCAAACTTTTTCCACTGAGGGCCGCACACGGAAAAATTAAAGCATGTGGGGGCCATTTTGATATTTTTCATTTTCAAACCTAAACACAATATATGGATTTTTTTTTTTTTTTTTACCTTCAGGGCTCCCAGGGACCATAAAGGGTCTAAGTCAATAAAATGTTTTAAAAAAGTCAAATTATTATATTATTTTTCCATTTAACGCTTACAGTAAATCTCTACAGTATATCAACTTCAGGTTGATATAAAGTTTAAAAAAAAAAAAAAAAGGTTTTATGCCTTTTCTGTCAAAGACAACTTTGTTTTTTATAATAAAACTGAAATATCTTCTTCCCACTCCCTTTCAGGCAAAACTGGACAATCATGCATTACATACTATACTTTACCTTTTGCACTATATTAATTTATATTATTATGTGTTGTCAACTTTGTACTTTTTTTGTTATTATTATTTTTTATGTCATTGCCTGAAATAAATAAATAAATAAAATGAAAGGAAAAAAAGAAAAAAAATGAAATATGCAGTATTTTCCCCACTGCCCAAAACATTCAGAAAGCAATGTTAATGTGAAGTAATTAGAGCCTTAAACAGAT
>NC_084742.1:21268938-21356438 GCF_033978785.1 Entelurus aequoreus | reverse complement strand
AATAATATTATTTGATATTTTACAGAAATGTGTTAATAATTTCACACATAAGTCGCTCCGGAGTATATGTCGCTCCCCCGGCCAAACTATGAAAAAAACTGCGATTTATAATCCGAAAAATACGGTAAGTATTTTCTTTTGAAAACATGCATTATTCAACTTGCAATTTTTAAATTAAGCATCTTCGAGATGTCGCAAACAAGATTTTCTATGTGTAAAAAAAACAAAATATCTTATTGTAATAGTTATTTTCTCAATTTTAACAATTTTAAACTCGAATATAAAAAAATATTCATGCTAAAATTAAGCTTGGTCAATGACTAAAAATGAGTAAACAGCTCTATAAACTAGGGACATTTGTTGGAATAAAATGTTAAACTTTGGCAAGTGGCAAATAATTTGCAGCGTACTAGTACTGGTTCAAACGTTAATGATGCCCTCCTCTATGGACCACATGACAACTGTTCCGCCTCTTTTACGGAAAGTTCTACCAACCCATAAGGAGGAATATAGCGGGGTCAACTTTGTCCCGTCCTTGTCTGTCAATGCAGTTTTTACAGAACAGATGAGTTAATAAGTAAAAGTGGCTGCACACACAACTCTGGTTCTTTTCTTATGGGTGCTTTTTATACAGAAACCCTCCGATGCTTCTTCTAAAGATGCAAAATCACTATCAGTATTTAATGTCAGCAGCAACATGCAAAAAGGCGTAAAAAAGGTGTGCTTGTACAGGCAGTGAAATGGGCTACACACATGCCTCTGATACTTGGCACACGTGTACCCCAAATTTGATGGAAAAAGCAAAAGAGCCGCGAAGTCCCAACATTTCATGTCAGTGCCTTATATACAGGGCTTTGACACTGAAGGAGGCAAAATGTGATTTTGTCCCACCTCTGTACCAGATGTAAGTTAAAAGAGTAAGTATAAAAGAAAGATGAATGCACATTTTGTCAACAGAAAAATAAATCTAATTTCATCGGGCTGCTGTTGTCAAGACGACGTTGGTTTTGCGTGGCGGATCGATGCATCGATACAAGTCCTCATTAAGCAACGCGTGCCTTCGGAAAAGGACGCTCACTTAAGAAGGCCTTCTGATGCTCGATGGGCAGCCGCTTCCTTCGTCGCCGGCAGCCGTTACCCGGGAAACGAAAGAAGACGGGCGACCAGCTTTGGATTTAAATCAGGGATGGCGGGGGGGCTGAAAAGGCCTCCTTTTTTGGGATTCAAACGAGCTGTTTTGCATGATTTGGAGACACCTGGACGCTAGGAAAACAAGTGGGGAGTTTAAGATAACACAAGCAAATGTTTTATGTCAGAAGAAGACATTATGGTCTGATAAACGCGTTAATGCTTGCGTGTATGGAAACCACTGCAGCACACGTTGATACTTTCTTCAACCCACACTGCCTGAATGTCCAAACACTGCTACTTACAGGAAGTTAGGACCGACAGTATCTGTCTGAAAAGTTTGTAATATACTCATTTTAACTTTCATATATATTTCATTGGTCATGATGACTCCTCCTAGTCAATATGCACTTAAAAACAGAAGATACTTCATTTTTTACAATTTACTTCCAGGATGAAAATACTTTAAATCTGAATGAGCACATACATACATAAGTACTAGGGGTGTGGGAAAAAATCGATTCGAATTCAAATCGCCATTCTCACGTTGTACGATTCAGTATCGATTCTCATTTTTCAAAAATCGATTTTCTTTTTTTTTCTTTTTTTTCTTCTTTTTTTTTTCTTTTTTTTTTAAATTATTTAATCCAACAAAACAATATTATCAACAACAGTATCAATATTAGTTACAATTTCAACACAGCAGTGATTACAAATCCCTCATTGACATTATCATTAGACATTTATACAAAAAAATTAAATAAAATGAACAATAGTGTCACAGTGGCTTACACTTGCATCACATCTCATAAGCTTGACAACACACTGTGTCCAATATTTTCACAAAGATAAAATAAGTCATATTTTTGGTTCATCTAATAGTTAAAACAAATTTACATTATTGCAATCAGTTGATAAAACATTGTCCTTTACAATTATAAAAGCTTTTTACAAAAATCTACTACTCTGCTTGCATGTCAGCAGACTGGGGTAGATCCTGCTGAAATCCTATGTATTGAATGAATACAGAATTGTTTTGAATCGGAAAAATATCGTTTTTGAATCGAGAATCGCGTTGAATCGAAAAAAATCGATTTATAATCGAATCGTGACCCCAAGAATCGATATTGAATCGAATCGTGGGACTCCCAAAGATTCGCAGCCCTAATAAGTACATATTCATATACTGTACATAGGTACATACTGTACGCATATACATACACACACGGTACAAGCATCCACATGCACATCCACTGTACAAACATACATACTGTACATACATATATAGATAAATACATGCACTAATGCACACAATCATGCCTCATCAAACATATTAACGTTGTCCCCCTCCCCAGGTTGAACTGCTAAAGTTTAACCTAATTTACCATAACAATGTAAAAGGTTAATATAGTCGGCTTCTCTTTCTTTCCCCCTTTTTATCTGCTTTTGTTTTGTGATTCAAATATTCATTACATGTATGTATTGTTGCATTTGAAGCCATTGTATTGTTGACAATAGAGGTAATTATTATTATTATTTCTTATTAATATTATTATTTATTTTGGTATTATCGTTGCTCTATTTATACTGTAATAATGTTCATTGCAATTTCTGTGTTATTACTATCTACTTCAGCAACTGGTTCTCTATCATTTTTGGTATCATATTTGTATATATCATATTTGCTGGTGTAGTTCTGTTGTTTTTGTTGTTTTTTTAGTTTTTTGTTGTTGTCTCTCTCTGTCTTATCCCCCTCTTTTTTCTTTTTTTTTTCCATCCCTTCCTGCTCCGGTCTGACTACGCCAAACACTAAATCTATCTATTTAACAGAGTCAAATACAAATAAGGTAACAGGAGAAGTATCCCACACTTCTCTTTTGTAGAGTAAACCTGTACAACATACTATATATCAGTATGCATATGAACAATATGATTTGCCTGAGTGGTTGCACAGGACATATTATAAAAATACATTTAAAAAAAGTATCCTTTTCTTATTTCTTTAAAAGTTATTTAGCGTCGCTTTTGAAGATGCCATACATTTTTTATATCGTCTACCACATTCCGTAATAATGATGATTGAATATATTAATGTATTTTACATATTTATATAGTATAATACTATTATTATTATTATTATTATTATAAGTAGGAATGTTCCGATCAGGGTTTTTATGCCGCAATTCTGATACCGATCATACATGAGTGCGATCAGAGAGTTGTTTTATGGAAAGCAACACAACAATTAAACCACCATCTGAACAAAACGCCCCCATATTGATTAGCATTTGTGCCTCACAGCGAGAAGGTCCTGGGTTTGATAATGTGTGTTGTTTGCATGTTTTCCCTGTAAGTTACCAAAGCTCCAGAGTTTTGTTTCACCCCATCAGCCCAATGTAAGCATGCTAATATTAGCTTGATAGCATGCAAACTTTTTGAGCTAGTTTTGCAACCGTTTACCCCAGAGTTCAGTGTTTCCCACACATTCATTTATTTGTGGCGGCCCGCCACGAAAGAATTACGTCCGCCACAAATAGATTTTTTTTTTTTTTAAATGTATTTATTTATTTATTTATTTGTCCTGTCCAGCTTCTCAGGCAAATCATATAGTTGATGTAGATGCCCATATAGGCTGTTCAGATTTACTTTACAAAAGAGAAGTGTAGGATACTTCTCTTGTTGCCTTATTTGTATTTGACCACTACTGTTTTCTGTTTATTTGTTACTGACTGTGGCAGGACACCTCTGCCTCTGTTTCACTTTATATTGCTAGTAAATAATATGGTTGTAGTAGTAGGCTAAAGTTAAATTATTTAGTATGCACTAATTAAAGGGGCAGAGCTTTAAGAGACATTTTAGCTTTTATATTTTATAAGATATATTTTTTGTAAGAACCACAATTAATAAATATATTTCAGTGAATAACTTCAAGTTCAAATCTGTATATAAATATGTACATAAAATGTTGTAATTATATTGTAAAATGGATGGATGGATGGATGGATGGATGGATGGATAGACGTTTAAAACAAAACTGTTATTATTAATTAGTAAGTATACATTTTTTTAGCCTTTTTAGAGAAAATCATATCATTGTAGTAAATTATGCAAATTATTTGATGATGTCATGTGACCACGCCCATAACCACGCCCCCACCGCCACAGGTATCTTGGCAGTTTATGGGAAACACTGGAGTTATATACCTTGGTATGTGATACCTGTTAACTGTTAGCATGCAAATGTGAGCATGATCGCAAGCTAACATTGGCATGTTAACTTTTCCAGCTAATTTAACTTTTTTTTTTCTCTACTTCCGCAGCCATGCACCTTAGAGTCAAATAACTTTGTATGTGAAACATGCTAACTGTTAGCATGCCAACGTTAGCACACATGCTACGTGTTTGCATTTTAATGTTAGGATGCTAATGTTTTAGGCTAGCTCTGTAGTTCATTTTGTACGGTTATAGCTAAAACTCACGGATTCGGTCACTCGGCACCATCTTAAAAGTATGCCGGCTTCCAGCGACCTCTGGCCAGGGGTCCAGGGCACAGATAGCAGGCCCATCAAAATTTCCATGGGAATTTTCAAGTTTTTTGTGTTGTTTAAAACTAGCTTAGCGGCTAGCTCAACAAACAGCATGCCTGCTCCTGCTTGCTCTTACTCGATGTGCAATATGTTTAGCCTCGTTCTTCAGTATACTCAAAAATGCAGTTTGATAACAGAGGGGAGCGGCTCCACACTTAGCTCAGTTAGCAGTCGAGGGACCAAAAATAAATAAAATATCAGTCTGAGGGTTTGTTTACTTTATTTAAAGCTGCATCTATGCTACAAATGTGTACAGATGATTATATATATGACCGACCTCACGGTAACAACACCTCATATTCCTGGGAGCAGGTGGGTCGTCTAGGTCAGTGGTTCTCAACCACCGGTCCGGGGACCGGTACCGGTCCGTGACGCATTTGCTACCGGGCCGCAGAGAAATATTAAATCATTTATAAACAACTGCATTTTCTCCAACTTAACTTTCGCCTGTCCCACTAGACACATCAATAAGCTCATAGGAAGTTGCCATTTGTTATAGCTTTGTGACATGATACAATGCACATTTATGAACATATAAATTATAAATGTGACAGATTGTAGCCAAAGGCTGATTTCCATCTGCATCTCATTGCAAAGAAACAGGCCCAGAGCTCCCACTAATTCAGCGTTATAGTGAGCACTTATTTTTGCTGTATTTTTATCTGGCACAAGTGGAAAGCCGGTCCCTGGAAAGAATGCCTACATTAAACTGGTCCGTAGTGCAAAAAAGGTTGGGGACCACTGTTCTAGCTGATCACCTGGGGTTGCATGACTTTCAAGCCAGCAAAGTGAGAGGAAAGATCACCAACAAGTTTTGATTTGCACTTGGCAGCACCCAAATAAAACTGAGCGCGGTGAAACCAGCAAAGAGCCTGGAGAAAGTGCAGCCTGAAATACCAAGCATCCTAACCTGGAACCAGAGCCTTGGCTGGCCACAGTGGACAAGCTAGGCCTACCTAGCTCGTTATGGGCGTGGCTATACCAGCATGGCATCCTTCCTCTAGCCTCTCTTAGTATACAGAGTTCCTGTATCTCCACAATCGAAGGCTTTAAGAGGAGAGTCAGCAGGTTCCTCTGGAAGTGGTTGGATCATCTGTGAAGCCTGGGCAGCGTTGCCAAAATGCTGAAACTCCCCGTCAAACACACTATTGAGGAATTCAAGGAAGTGCTGCAATACCGCGACTATTCTGATACAGGTCGCTCAGGCTTGGACTGGCGTGAGAACAGGACAAGAGGTGGAAGATGTTGAGTCACGGCTACGTCACAAGGGACTGGTGGGAGCAGTGACCCATGAAAGATCTGGGCTGCACAACATCCCGCGACAACATGGCAGAGGAAAGGACAAAAGGAGAGAAGATCATTGATCCAAGAAGTGGTGCAAGCATGCAGTGTGGTTGTATGGTTGGAATACAGCAACAGGGAGCTTAGACAAGATAGGAGCAAGTGGTGGAGCACAAAGTGTCCTCAGCTGAGCTGTAGAAAGTTGAGTACCATCGAATAAGTTACTTGATGTGTTACCAAGCCATTACGACTTATTCTGTTAGGGGAAGGTGAAGACTCCAGGAAGAGATCAGTTAGTGTTCAAAAACCCGAAACAAAGGATACAATCACTGGCGCCATGATCATGTCCTGTAGGCCATACTAAACAACTTCAGCCTTTTTATTAGTGACTGCATGTTCCTTTGCTCAGTGAAGAACACATCAGTCAATCAATCAATCAATGTTTATTTATATAGTCCTAAATCACAAGTGTCTCAAAGGACTGCACAAGCCAGAACAACATCCTCTTTTATCATGGTTGGGTAGAATACAATGTTTGCTGCCAGGACCACCTCAGCTGCCCTCCTACTGTAGCAACACTGCAGGAAGCTCAAATTCTTAGAAACTGTTGCTATACCAACACTAATGCCAGACATGGTGCTGATCTCAGAAGCCTCCAAGCAGCTAGTCCTCCTTGAACTAACCATCCCATGGAACGATCGTATCGAGGACGCCAATGAGAGGGCAAAATACGTCGAGCTAGTAAAAGAATGTAGGAGCAACAGTTAGGCCAGAACCATTGAGGATTTGCAGCCCGGTCGTTCTGCAAGGCTTCTTGGAGAACCCCTGGGACAGCAGAAGTTGCCTCAAGTTGGATCAGTAGAGGAGATCCATAGGTGATTTATAGCATCATGAACACAAGCTGGGTCCTGATTGAGAGTGTCTGATGCTTGAAAGGCCTGAAACACTCAATGACCCCAGGCAACATCACTGATGATGATGATGTGTCCAGGTCGTTACTGGAAAAAAATACAGGGTTTTGGCATTGATATTGTTGGTTTTGGTTTGACCAAGTTTTAAAATGATCCAACACTAGCAGTAGCACTAACATTACCACAGAAGGATGCACTGAAAATTCAGCCCTCCTTGTAATTGCTTGCTTGTCAATGTTATTAAAGAATACTACCAACTGTAAGTCTTATTTTTTGTGTTTTATTTTTTTTATTTTCACCTGGCACCTAAGTAGCATCGCTCCAGCGTCAGCAACATTCACCTCCCTCGGAATGCAAATGATTTCATGTGTGTTAATACGGGATTATCCCGGGAATGTGCCTGCGTGCGCGGGTCGACTGCGATTCCTCAGGCGTTAAAAACACAACACAAATACGAGCCCCTCGCCGACTTATGAAAAACAGCTGATACAGCACATATTGGACCCCCACCGGTGTCAACTTTTTATGCCTTTTTCCTGTTGAATACGACGTCATAAAAACAACAGAGGGGGGTATAAAATGTGGAGGGCTAGAGGAGCAATGTACACTATGCATGCAGCTTAAGTATGCACTAGAACTTTGTGTTGTTTTTGGGAAGACAAAAACAAGAACATCCAATAATAAAGCTCTCTTAAAGTACATACCCTCGTGTTCTTGAATGCATCACATTCCATATAATGAAGTCACTATCCATCCTAAAAAGAAAGCACAAAATATATTAGTTAAAATGATAGGAGAGTTTGGTCATACATGTAGCGGTCTCCAAACTGCAGGTCAAGCATTTATAAGAATCAAAAAGACGTTTTTTAGGCCATGTGTGTCGGCCTTGCATCAGCAGCCTGATTCGTGAATTGTTTCAAGATTCACATCTCTACTGTTCACATTGGCACCAATGCTATTACGGAACTGATTCTCAGTACCCATACCTAATCACTGATCAATTATTGGTGCGCAATTCAAAACATGTTCTATATTTTTTGGAATATGAATTTTCGGATAATCATTGGTAATTACTAGGGCTGTGAATCTTTGGGTGTCCCACAATTCGATTCAATATCGATTCTTGGGGTCACGATTCAATTCAAAATCGATTTTTTTTTTCCAATTCAACACGATTCTCGATTCAAAAACGATTTTTTTTCCCGATTCAAAATGATTCTCTATTCATTTAATACATAGGATTTCAGCAGGATCTACCCCAGTCTGCTGACATGCAAGCAGAGTAGTAGATTTTTGTAAAAAGCTTTTATAATTGTAAAGGACAATGTTTTATCAACTGATTGCAATAATGTAAATTTGTTTTAACTATTAAATGAACCAAAAATATGACTTATTTTATCTTTGTGAAAATATTGGACACAGTGTGTTGTCAAGCTTATGAGATGTGATGCAAGTGTAAGCCACTGTGACACTATTGTTAATTTTTTTTATTTTTATAAATGTCTAATGATAATGTCAATGAGGGATTTTTAATCACTGCTATGTTGAAATTGTAACTAATATTGATACTGTTGTTGATAATATTCATTTTTGTTTCACTACTTTTGGTTTGTTCTGTGTCGTGTTTGTGTCTCCTCTCAATTGCTCTGTTTATTGCAGTTCTGAGTGTTGCTGGGTCGGGTTTGGTGTTGGAATTGGATTGCATTGTTATGGTATTGCTGTGTATTGTTTTGTTGGATTGATTAATAAAAAATAAAGAAAAAATAAAAAAAATAAAAATAAAAATCGATTTTTAAAAAATGAGAATCGATTCTGAATCGCACAACGTGAGAATCGCGATTCGAATTTGAATTGATTTTTTCCCACACCTCTAGTAATTACTTATACAACGAAATAATTTTTGAAAAATATTATGTAAAGACAAGTGAAGTAAACACAGCGTAACACTGTGTAAAGTCATGTGTAATTAGAGCCGAAACGACTCCTCAAGTAACTCCAGTAATTCGATTACAAAATATGTCAGAGGAAATTTTGCTGCCTCGAGGCGTCGTTAAGTTTTTTTTTACGGCATTTTGCCTCGTTTAGTAAACAGTAGTCAGAGCTCACGTTTCGCACGGACTGTTTAGGTGTTGCACAGCGTGTTTACGTCACAGATCATACACCCCCTGCACTGCACAACACCGCTCGTTTAAATACGCTTGAGTTTAGAAAACTTTTTTGCCGACATAACTCGCAATGGCAGACGCCCCAAAAAACAGTGGACAAGAGCCATAGCAAAACAAGGGAATTAAGAAGCGACAAAAGTTGTCCAAGGTGTGGGAACACTTCATACTAAAATCGAAGGAAAACGCAGTAGTATGCAAACATTGCAAAGTGGAGCTCGCATACCACAATAGCACAAGTTCGATGCTGCAGCACCTGTCGAGAAAGCATCCGATTGAGGGACGTCCGGACGCGAGGTAAGTCATTTATTATCAAATGTAAACGCAAAAGTTGTGTTAGTGAAATAAATGTTATTCATTATGATAACCAGGATGTGTTCTGTCACTCCCGCAAAGTCATCAAATGCCACAAAAAGGTGTTGAAAACTATCAACGCTATCCGAGCTGTCGTGTTCAATTAGCCTTTCATTAGTAACCCAAAAGAAAGCAGTCGTGCAAAGTTATTCGGGTAATTCACATCATGCAACCACATGCTACTTTGATAGCTTGTACTTGCAACCACTATAGTTTCTATAGAATGTAAGAGTTCCAAGTCCTTGTTCACAGTGTTAATTTGGTTCTGAATATGAAGTTGCACATTTCAAATGCAGCATTAAAGGCACTACCTAATCCACTTTTTATGTTTGATATAATGAAAACTGTTCTTGTTTTATTTTTGATACTAAGAACATATTTTTATTTTAACTTTCTCAGGCAATATTAATTTTGAACAAATTTTATACATTTGTGTTTTCATCTCAAACATGTTATGTTGGCAAAATGAACATTGATTACTATTTTGCATGCAAAGAATGCAATGAACTGTATTGCATTCTTAAAATGTAAAACTTTTGTTGTCATTATTAAGTGGTTTGTCTTTGTATATTGTTTATGTATTGTTGGCAGGTGAAAACAGCTCAGCGGATTTGCGTGGAGAAACCAACATTTCAACAGCACCGTATAATAATCATCAAAAACGCATGACATACAAGAACTTTGTTTATGCGGTCACACCACACTGGGCTGTGAGCGCACCTGTTTTTATTAGCACACACAAATTGGCACAATTAACCACAGACGCATTTCAGCTGTGCGTGTCAGCCTTCAATAATGAAAACAGGCGTTTAGGAAATAAAAGACAATTAGGCCAAATGCAATAATTGAGGACACATCTTAACATGTATAATTAAACCTTAATTAAGCAAAAATATGATTTATTCGATTACATGATTAATTGATCGGGATATTCGATAGAATACTAAATTACTAAAATATTCGATAGCTGCAGCTCTATGTGTAATATTGTAAAGTAAACTCTTGGGATTGTTTGAACTTGCGGACTAAGAAAGTGCAGCTGCAGCCTAACTGGTGGTGTAGCATGATGATGACACAATCGCTCAGATAAACATAGATTTGCAATCATTAATATTTACCATAGTATGGTTATTGATTTGTTATCTTATTTCAATTTGTTCATCCTCTTTATTGGTGGAAACAAGCTCATCACAAACCAGTGAAAGCATGAACAGCAATTTGGTTGCAGAAGGAGAGGAGGAAGCGTGCCATCAAATGGATTAGAAAAAAAGAGACACTCATCATGGTTTTGAAAAGCCAACACAGGCCTGACTTTTCCCTATGGATGATGTAATTTACTATATTTTTAATATGTTCAGCTTTCTTAATTCTTTTTTCTAATGGGACACATTATCTGTTAGTAAATTATAACTGCCTGAGGCCTCGCCTGGCTTTTAGCAAATCATTATGATAATAACATGTTCCCTACATTGTAGTTTTCTAAATCTGTACATGTGTTTTTGAATTATACATTTTATATGTGTATTCTAATTCATAGAATTTGGTCATTATATACAAAACCCAAAACCAGTGAAGTTGGCACGTTGTGTAAATAGTAAATAAAAACAGAATACAATGATTTGCAAATTTTCAACTTACTGTATATTCAATTGATTACACTGCAAAGACAAGATATTTAATGTTCGAACTGAGAAACAATTTTTTTTTTTTTTTTTGCAAATAATCATTAACTTAGAATTGAATGGCAGCAACGCATTGTAAAAAAGTTGGCACAAGTGCATTTTTACCACTGTGTTACATGGCCTTTCCTTTTAACAACACTCAGTAAATGTTTCGGAACTGAGGAGACACATTTCTGAAGCTTTTACTACGAAGCCACACTGTTGTAACACGTGCAGAATGTGGCTTGGCATTGTTTTGCTGAAATAAGCAGAGGCGTCCATGAAAAAGACGTTGCTTGAATGGAAATATACAGTATGTTGCTCCAAAACCTGTATGTACCTTTCAGCATTAATGGTGCCTTCACAGATGTGTAAGTTACCCATGCCTTGGGCACTAATACACCCCCATAACATCACAGAAGCTGGCTTTTGAACTTTGCGCCTATAACAGTCCGAATGGTTCTTTTCCTCTTTGGTCCGGAGGACACGACATCCACAGTTTCCAAAAACAATTTGAAATGTGTACTCGTCACACAAAGAACACTTTTTATACTTTGCATCAGTCCATCTTAGCTGAGCTCGGGCCCAGCGAAGCTGGCACCGTTTCTCGGTGTTGTTTATAAATGGCTTTTGCTTTGCATAGTAGAGTTTTAACTTGCACTTACAGATGTAGCAATGAACTGTAGTAACTGACAGTGGTTTTCTGAAGTGTTACTTAGCCCATGTGGTGATATCCTTTACACACTGATGTCGCTTTTTGATGCAGTACCGCCTGAGGGATCGAAGATCATGGGCATTCGATGTTGGTTTTCAGCCTTGCCGCTTACGTGCAGTGATTTCTCCACATTCTCTGAACCTTTTGATGATATTACGGACCGTAGATGTTGAAATTCCCAAATTCCTTGCAATAGCTCGTTGAGAAAATTTGTTATTAAACTGTTTGACAATTTGCTCAGTAATTTGTTCACAAAGTGGTGACCCTTGCCCCATCCTTGTTTGTGAATGACTGAGCATTACATGGAAGCTGCTTTTATACCCAATCATGGCACCCACCTGTTCCCAATTAGCCTGTTCACCTGTGGGATGTTCCAGATACATGTTTGATGAGCATTCCTCAACTTTCTCAGTCTTTTTTGCCACTTGTGCCAGCTTTTTTGAAACATGTTGCAGGCATCAAATTCCAAATGAGCTAATATTTGCAAACAATAATAAAGTTTACCAGTTCGAACGTTAAGTATCTTGTCTTTGCAGTATATTCAATTGAATAAAGGTTGAAAAGGATTTGCAAATCATTGTATCCTTTTTGTATTTACCATTTACACAACATGCCAACTTCACTGGTTTAGGGTTTAGTATATATATATATATATATATATATATATATATATATATATATACTTGGCATTTTTACTGTGAAAAAAAACACATTTCCCCCACTTGGATTTTAGGTGTTGGGGTAATTTTAGGCCCATTAATGTGTTAGTACACTATGTCAACATAACTGTACAGTCACATGTGAGGTTGTACTGAAAGAAAGAAAACTAATGAGGCAAGCTTTACACTGCAAAAAAGAGCTGACAAAATACAAGATAAAAGACTGGATTTTAGGGGGGAAAAAGACAAAAAACTTGTGAAATTATTTGTCCATGTAGCTAGTTAATTTTACTTGACATTCTAAATTAAGATTTATATGTCTATAAATTAGCAGGACTTTTAAGATAGAAATAAGTATTTTATTCTGAAAAAGCATTATTCAATTTGCAATTCTCAGCATCCTCGTAATGTTGCAGACTCTTTATATACGGTTTTCTATGTGGGGAAAATCAAAATATCTTATTTGGATAGTTATTTTCTAAATGTTTACAGTTTTAAACTAGCAGAGACAAAATACAATTATTCATGCTAAAATTAAGACTGCAATGTAAATTCAATGACTAAAAATAAGTAAGACAAATTCTCAAAATACAATTTTCAATCCTGGCAAGTGGAAAATAATATGCAGTGTATGTAGGGCCTGATCTACTAGAATCTAAATACCACGCACTAAACATGCACAAACTATAAAATTGTGTGTACTTTTAGTGTACTTGCATGTGATCTACTAAGACTGCGTGTACAACTGAAAAGTGCTGCAGAACGCTTTGCTTCAAAGAGGTTTTTGCACGTACTACTGCCATTATGTGCCCTCCACATTTATGATATTGTGCTCTTCAACTTGTGCACGATGTTGTTGAAGTAACAGCACACAACTGTAATATGTAACACCTTTTCTGCATTATAGAATCACAATTTATAGACAACAGAAACTATTATTAGTGCACTGAAAGAGGACCATCAAAACAGCAGCACATGCATGCGTCTGGAATGATTCCAATGCAAGAAAACACATATTGAATTTTTTTTTTCCTTCTATATAGGAGATATATTATGATAATATATTTCTTATATGAACAAACGGTGTTAAAACAAAAACGCCAACAGACACCAAAACGCATCAATTGAATGTGTTTTCATCAGTAACATAAAAGGATATTTCATCGATCCATCAATGATTTTACTCACTCGATGGACAGTTTGATCCAGCTCACCCGGGATGTTTATTTCCGTTTTTGGGGTAAGCACTCCATTTATATTGCTTTGGAGCTCGATCACCTCCTCACAACTCCCAGTTTGCACATCCTTTTCAAACATACTAAAACAAAAGACGCAAAATAGTGCCTGCAAAAAAGTAATCCGCATTGATAAATCCCACTGCATGTGCGGAATGAGTATGTTTGCCTCTCCTCCTCTCGGTATTGTGGGCGTTCTGATGATCAACATATATTCTTAAGTTGATCAGGCCCTTAATGTTTTAAAGGCGAAACAAAAAGGTAAAAAAACAAGAGTACGTAAAAACTCAAAGGCGTTACAGAGTATAAAAGTAAGTAAGGAAATATAAAAAGTATAAAAAGGAAATGCAAGGTAAAAAACCAAAAGCTAAAATTTAAAGTATGTTCACACTGACCAGTTTTTCCCCTAAAGTGCATCAGGATGTCAAGTTAATATACACGGAACAATCTACATACACATTATTAGTGTGGTTCTGTCGGTATTTAGTCCCTGCAGTGGAGCTGAAAATTGAAGCTTGTCTGAACAGAATTTCTCTGCATCAAGGACACAAGAGTGAAAACAGAAACAGGAAATCAACAGAATTGTCCCCACAAAGAGAATTACCACGGCCTCTTTTCAAGAACAAAACTTTAGACATTACTCCGCCTCAAGGCAACACATTTTTGAGTCACGTCACAAATGGCCGCCTTGTGACAGGAAGAAAAGAACAAGTGAGAATGCAGCATGTGTGAAGCAGTGGCTCTCTCTACCATGTAGAAAAAGCCTTCACTGAGCTGTAAGCACCAAAGCACATCAAAGTGTGGCTTATTTTATCAGCCCACTAGAAAATGTCCTGAGAACGAGTGGAAGTGGAGGAAGGAAGTCCGCCAGTAACTAAGCCTGTGTGACCTGCGTACAGTCGCTCGACAAAAAGCTCTAATCGTGACCCTGCTGGGGCCGCGCTTAAACTGACAAGCTGGTGCATATGTTTGTACATCATCACTGTGCCAACAGCTAGCATGCTAGCAACATGAGTACACCCTCTGTGGTAACGTGGGAATGTCTCTCTCACAACTTTGGGTGTGTTCTGCTTCCAACTTTGGGTGTGCTGTATCTCAACAAAAGGGAAATGTCCACATTGTAAGTAGCTAGGATGCTAACAGCTAGGATGATATCAACTGCATGAATGCGTGTGTTTACAGTCTTTCAAAATACCTCAGGACCACAGGATGCTAATGCTAAAACACTAAAATATCCCAACTAGGGGCTGCTATGACAAATGGAATTGTTTCGTATTCAGAAACAAAATTATGCGTCCTTGATTGAGTAGGGACTGGCGTTTAAACAGTACTAACCAGACCGAAAAAAGAAGAATCTATCGGTGCTTAATTTTGGTGCAAAATGAATGCAGACTCAGCCGTCAGCAACAAGTGCTTGGCGGTGATATTGTACCAGTAACATCTTGTAAGTAATGTACCAGTAACGTCTTGTAAGTAATGTACCAGTAACGTCTTGTAAGTAATGTACCAGTAACGTCTTGTAAGTAATGTACCAGTAACGTCTTGTAAGTAATGTACCAGTAACGTCTTGTAAGTAATGTACCAGTAACGTCTTGTAAGTAATGTACCAGTAACGTCTTGTAAGTAATGTACCAGTAACGTCTTGTAAGTAATGTACCAGTAACGTCTTGTAAGTAATGTACCAGTAACATCTTGTAAGTAATGTACCAGTAACGTCTTGTAAGTAATGCACCGGTAACGTCTTGTAAGTAATGTACTAGTAACGTCTTGTAAGTAATGTACCAGTAACGTCTTGTAAGTAATGTACCGGTAATGTCTTGTAAGTAATGTACCAGTAACGTCTTTTAAGTAATGTAACAGTAACGTCTTGTAAGTAATGTACCAGTAACGTCTTGTAAGTAATGTAACAGTAACGTCTTGTAAGTAATGTAACAGTAACGTCTTGTAAGTAATGTACCGGTAACATCTTGTAAGTAATGTACCAGTAACGTCTTGTAAGTAATGTACCAGTAACGTCTTGTAAGTAATGTAACAGTAACGTCTTGTAAGTAATGTACCAGTAACGTCTTGTAAGTAATGTACCAGTAACATCTTGTAAGTAATGTACCAGTAACGTCTTGTAAGTAATGCACCGGTAACGTCTTGTAAGTAATGTACCGGTAACGTCTTGTAAGTAATGTACCGGTAACGACTTGTAAGTAATGTACCGGTAACGTCTTGTAAGTAATGTACTAGTAACGTCTTGTAAGTAATGTACCGGTAACGTCTTGTAAGTAATGTACCGGTAACGTCTTGTAAGTAATGTACCAGTAACGTCTTGTAAGTAATGTACCAGTAACGTCTTGTAAGTAATGTACCAGTAACGTCTTGTAAGTAATGTACCAGTAACGTCTTGTAAGTAATGTACCAGTAACGTCTTGTAAGTAATGTACCGGTAATGTCTTGTAAGTAATGTACCAGTAACGTCTTTTAAGTAATGTAACAGTAACGTCTTGTAAGTAATGTACCAGTAACGTCTTGTAAGTAATGTAACAGTAACGTCTTGTAAGTAATGTAACAGTAACGTCTTGTAAGTAATGTACCGGTAACGTCTTGTAAGTAATGTACCAGTAACGTCTTGTAAGTAATGTACCAGTAACGTCTTGTAAGTAATGTAACAGTAACGTCTTGTAAGTAATGTACCGGTAATGTCTTGTAAGTAATGTACCGGTAATGTCTTGTAAGTAATGTACCAGTAACATCTTTTAAGTAATGTAACAGTAACGTCTTGTAAGTAATGTAACAGCAACGTCTTGTAAGTAATGTAACAGTAACGTCTTGTAAGTAATGTACCAGTAACATCTTGTAAGTAATGTACCGGTAACGTCTTGTAAGTAATGTACCGGTAACTTCTTGTAAGTAATGTACCAGTAACGTCTTGTAAGTAATGTACCGGTAACTTCTTGTAAGTAATGTACCACTAACGTCTTGTAAGTAATGTACCAGTAACGTCTTGTAAGTAACGTCTTGTAAGTAATGTAACAGTAACGTCTTGTAAGTAACGTCTTG
Source organism: Entelurus aequoreus (assembly GCF_033978785.1). Taxonomy (NCBI): domain Eukaryota; kingdom Metazoa; phylum Chordata; class Actinopteri; order Syngnathiformes; family Syngnathidae; genus Entelurus; species Entelurus aequoreus. Next base: position 21,339,697 of record NC_084742.1, on the reverse strand, counting down.
TAAGTAATGTTCCACACAGTCTTACATTAATTTTTTACTTTTTTGCTGACTATGGGTGCAACGATAAACGGTGATAATGATAAAACTACCGACGGTTAGTATTAGCATATTCAATTAAAATGATTTTATAACAGTGATTGACAGCCACACTTTTATAGAATTATGGACCAACTAGCGTTAGCTTCGTAGCAAGCTTGAATGCTAACAGGAGACATTAATGTCTCTACAAATACATAACTGTCTGAACAACTAACTGTATTGCTGTAATAATTATGTTTTTTTGTTTTTTTTTAATGTATTACTTAGTAATTTAATTTATATCATTGAAGTATTTCAATTAGTAGTCCAAAAAAAATGTCAAAAAATACAAATAGACCATTTAAGCACCTACACGGTTTTTAAAATATCAATTTGGGGCTAGTATCAGTTCAAATGTAAATTAAACCTATCATTAGTATCAATATGTCAAGGGATGGACTTTGACTCGTATTTATTTTATCGTGAAGATTAAAAATTGTCGATGAAATATCAAAAGATTCTATGCCACGAGCTAAGACTATCGATGCCAGCGGGTCTGACCGTGTTTAACTTTTCTGGCATCTTTGTTTACGCCCTTTGTCTTGAGTCTGCACCCAGCTTGGCAGCCGCTAGCAAGCTGACTTGCTTCTGTGGACCGACTCCAAATTGTAGTCGTGCTCGCTCCCTTTTTAAACGTGTCTTTTAACAGCCCTGCACTCCTGTTGCCATCAGGGCCGTTTCTTGCCACAGGCAAACCCGGCGAACGCCTGGGGCCCCCAAGCCAACAGGAGGCCCCAAAGCTGCATGTTCAACCTCATCTGAAGAGAATGTGATGATGATGTGTTGATTACGTTTCCTATATTTTTGAAAACAAACATAACATACAGTATATAACAAATCGCCTGCAATGATAAGCTGTGGTTGGCAGCCACACAACAAGTAATGTCGCTGTATGAACATTAGTTATAAAAAAAATAAATGTTAAGTTAAATTATATCTTGCTGTGAAAGTTCAATTATAAATTGACACTACCTAAAACATTACCCAGGGTACTTTAAACAGTACTGTAGCATTCAACACAGACAACATAATAACGTCATATATATATATTATATATATATGTATATATATATATGCATGTGTATATATATATATATATATATATATATATATATATATATATATATATATATATATACTATATATATACACGCTGAGAAATAGCTCCGTGCCTGCCTACTTTATGGGTTATAGATAAACCTATGGATAACGGAGACATATATAATAGTCTCCTTTTCAGGTGAGAGAGGCCGCTAAAGGCAGTGCCTTTAAGGCACGCCCCCAAGATTGTTGTCCGTGTGGAAATCGGGAGAAATTCGGGAGATTTTCGGGAGGGGCACTGAAATTCGGGAGTCTCCCGGGAAAATCGGGAGGGTTGGCAAGTATGGCGATATGGACTGACAATGCTTTGCTAACAAGACAGAATGCTATTAGGCAAGGACAAAGCTAACATTCGTAGCTGCGACTGTTGACCAAGTGTTTGCAGAACAACACACTCCCGTGGTTTCAGCTCATGAAAGCCCAGTTATAACTCAGAGGAATTACTCAGGATGTGACAAACTATTTCCACGTTGTGGCCGTGTTTTAGTGGCCGGGTGACAGCCATAACAATGACCCTTGGAAGATCCTTCATGAGTACTGTAATCCACAGTAGAACACACTCAAAGCTACTATATAAACTACACCTTTTTGGTTTTTTGTGTTGTGTTTGTGTGTCTTCTCAAGTGCTCTGTGGATTGCTATTCAGAGTGTTGCAGGGCTGAGATTGGTTTGGAATAGGGACTGTTTTCTACAGCAGTGTTTTTAACCATAGGGCCAGGGCCTACTGTTGGGCCGCAAGCGCCCACTACAGGCCTACCAAAGAGTATCTGTTTCTCTGCTGTGGTCCGTATTGGCCACAGCAATACTCAGTTGTAATATTCTTTTCCACCAATTGTGGCAGTAATGACAAAATCAAACAAACAGAAGAAATTGAGCTAAAGTTACAGAGAAGCTTCTCAAGCGCAAAAATTATGACTAAAGTGGTGAAGCTGTATTTTCATTTGCACTTATTTTTTATTGACAGTTAAAAACATATGCATTATTAATTTAGTTTATTTATTTTATCCATACATAATTGTATGTAAATTTATTTGTTATCATTTATTGATCAGTCGCTTCTTATGCAGCATATTTGGTTGATACTTATTTTTCTAATCAGCCTGACCTAAGCCTAAGGTTTATGTGATAGACACATAATAATCTTTGTGATTAACACATAGTTTCATATCATTTGACAAGGTTGTAAACGGTAAGTAGGTTATATATACAGTAATTACTAAATACAGTTAAAATCAAGAGTAAGATGACTAATTCAGTGTTAATATTTGAGTGCGCCCTGGGCCCCTCTGTAGTGGAAAAGTTGGGCCCCAAGGTCAAATAGGTTAAGAACCCCATCCTTACAGTATTAGTTCGTCGGATTGATTCATATTATGTGTGATTTTTGTAAAGAAAACAAAATATATATTAAAAAAAGCTACTATATTGGATTAAAGGAGTATAAAATGACTATATTGGTCTTATTTCATGTTTAAATGTTTCTAATAATGTTAAAAAGTATGTTTTTAAAAGGGTGTATACAGTTTAAGTTCCAACTATAAAAATATCCGATTAAATAATAATAATTGTACTTTGCCGAATGGAATGTCTTTATCGCGGCAATGTCCAACTGCGATAAACAAAGGACAACTGCATAATAATGGTGTCTCGTCCTCAAAAGACAAGTTGTGTATCTCAGTTGTTCAACATAAATATGTCTGTCCAGCTTTATAATAATTACATTACAGTGATTATTTGTTTTAACTGTGTTAAAAAAAAAAACAGTTATTTAAATAAAACACATATAGTCACCTCTCCTTTTTTTGTCAAAGTGGCCCCCATAGTAATGAAAGCTAGAGAGAGCCCTGCTCTATCAAAATCTGCAAACTGGATTTATACTTTGTTAAGTTATATCAGTTAAATAAATGTTAATTTTTTTCTGTTAGGTTAAGCAGGAAATACATATTTAATTACATACGTATTTGGTTATTTTGCACAAAAAATATAGTGTTTAACAACCTGTTTCCTATTCATATTACTCAAAAACATGCACAACTAATTACATTCTTGTTGGAGTCAAAGAGTCATTGAATATTTTTGTGTCGATTGTCAGTCCTCAGGTCGTCATGGTAACTGATTGATTCGATGCAACTGGAATCTTCTTGTTTGTTGAAGATGTTTCATGAATTAAAACTGGAACATCTTCAACAAACACAGACATTCGATGTGTCTGCATCCAATCTTCGTAAATAGAATAAAACTTATTTCACACGAATAAAAGAAGACAAAAAAAAAAGAACTGACAAAATCTACTGTAAGATTAAAAAGACTAGATTTTTAAAAAATACTAAAAACTATTCTGAAAACAAGCATTCAACTTGCAATTCTTAAATTAGGCATCCTTAGGATGTCGCAGAATCTTTAAACAAGATTATTTTATGTGGAGGAAACCAAAGTATCTCATTTGAATAGTTATTTTCTCAATTTTAACATTTTTAAACTAGAATAGACATCATTTTATTATTTTGGTTAAAATTAAGATTATGATGCAAAGTCAATGACTAAAAATAAGTAAATAGCTCTTAAAGGGGCATTGCACATTTTTGGGAATTTTGACATTGATTCACAATCCTTATGAGAGACAAGAACACACAGATGAAGCTAATGGGAGTCACCATTGTAGCCTTCAAAGCCCTCTAAAACAATTTCAAAACCCTCCATCAACGTTTTATATACACACTACAAGTATAAATATATAATGTAGTAACAGACACCTTCATAACAATGTGTAATATGTTCAATATTTACCGTGTTTTGGTCATTTTAATCATTGTCGGAAATGATTTCTTCCGCCCATTGATTTCCGTTTCCATAGCAGCGCACGTCTGAATTCTGGAAACGTGTGTTCCTACTTCCTGAAACAAACACGAGTGTGTTTTCTAATCATGGCAGACTTGGTAACAGACAACGAAGACGAATATTTTTGGTCAAATAAAGATCGAAAACATTCTTTTTTTGAAGCTGAATATACTGAGGATGAACTGCGGCTTAAAGTAACAAGCAAAAAGGAAGGGTGAGAGGTTGAAGCAGACGGAAGCCGAGAGAGTGAGGTGAAAGGGACTTTGAGCCAAACTATTTAGACATAAATAAAGTGCTTAACCAAATAAACCGGAAAAAAACTTACCTGGCCAGCTGGACCAAACGCCAAATTGTCCATCGAGTGAGTCACACTTTAAAATCGTTTGTGATACACGCAGCACGTCATGCATGCTATTACAACTACAGTACTTACGCTGTCCAGCTAGCTGTGTACAAACCAAACATGAAATGTGGGCTAATACTTAACAGATACTGTAATCAATGTTCATGTTTTTCAGTCAGTACAGATCGGTGTTCTATCGTAGTGTTGTGCATTACAAACACAAACGCGTTTTGTGTTGTCGTAGAAGCTAGCTTATCTCTTTCCGTAGTCAGCTTTTACGGCTAATACTGAAGCATGCCGATGAGTTACTATGATCGAAAAGGAGTTCCTCAGTGTTCACTCTTACAACAACAATGTTGCTACAGTTTGGTTATTATACAGGTTATGGAATGTAAATTAAATATTGTTGATGCTTTTTGAATGCATTTTAAAGCGATTTAGAGGTAGAACTGATAGCGCCAAGTAGCTGCATTGCTAGCCACCTTGAACGAAAGATTCTTTACATCCATCCATGCATTTTCTACCGCTTGTCCCGTTCGGGGTCGCGGGGGGTGCTGGAGACTAGCTCAGCTGCATTCGGGCGGAAGGCGGCGTACACCCTGGACAAGTCGCCACGTCATCACAGGGCCAACACAGATAGACAGACAACATTCACACTCATATTCACACACTAGGGCCAATTTAGTGTTACCAATCAACCTATTCCCAGGTGCATGTCTTTGGAGGTGGGAGAAAGCCGGAGTACCCGGAGGGAACCCACGCAGTCACGGGGAGAACATGCAAACTCCACACAGAAAGATCCCGGGCGCAGGATTGAATTTAGGACTACTCAGGACCTTCGTATTACATGTTAAAGTTAAAGTTAAAGTACCAATGATTGTCACAAACACACACTAGGTGTGGCGAAATTATTCTCTGCATTTGACCCATCACCCTTGATCACCCCCTGGGAGGTGAGGGGAGCAGTGAGCAGCAGCGGTGGCCGCGCCCCGGAATCATTTTTGGTGATTTAACCCCCAATTCCAGCCCTTGATGCTGAGTGCCAAGCAGGGAGAATGCAAAAAAAAAATGTTTGTCTTCTTGTCTCTCATAATGATGGGGATCGAGAGGCAAAATTCCACAAAAAAGTGCAGTTCTTTTTAAAACTAGGGACATTTCTAGACATAAAATTGTAAAACTTGGCAAGCTGGAAATAATTTGTAGTGTGCCAACAAGGCATCCTCCCTTTTTAGGGAGTTAGTGAGCTGAATCACCGATAGCCAACCCAATGGGAGTCATTTCTCTGAGCATCTTTGCCTCCCAATAGTACACACACAGCTATGATCAACCTTGGAGTTGTTTATCTTAGCATGTTAGCATCATAATATTGTTATAGTAGTCAGTGTTTGTACGCCACGCCACTACGAACAACCTTGTAGGAGAACATAAAAGTCAATAGAGGGGATAATTGTACGGGGGACACTAGTGGGACATGACACCCCCCCGGGTCCTTGAACGGTTTGTATGTCGGGTGCATATACAATCGGCCATTTAGCATTCGGCTTTGATGACGACTACGCCGCCTTCGCCGCAGGAAGAAGACTTTAGCGTTCGCCCATGCAGCAGAGGGTCAAGGCCGTGGAGACGAGGGGGGAGGACTCACTTCAGATGAGTGCAGTGAGACATCACAGATGAGGATTAGTGCCGAGTCGCGTAAGTGCTCTCCACATGTGTAATTCCACATAAAAAATAGGAAAAAAACCACCACAGATTTAGAGCAAATACAGTCTGGACCTTTAAGACTAAGCCAGTAAAACGTCATAAAACAAAGAGGGTCAGTAATGGAGGACTTATCAGCTATAGGGGCCTTGTTTTTAAGGAACAAATGAAAAATATGACAGGAATTACAAGAATAAAGTCAAAATATTACAAGAATAAAAGTGTACTTTTGGTCTCAATTTAAGATGTCCGATAATGGATTTTTTGCCGATATCCCGATATGGTCCAACTCTTAATTACCGATTCCGATATCAACCGATACCGATATACGGTCGTGGAATTAACACATTAATATGCCTAATTTTGTTGTGATGCCCCGTTGGATGCATTAAACAATGTAACAAGGTTTTCCCAAATAAGAGAACAACTTCAACTCAAGTTATGGAAAAAAGTGCCAACATGGCACTGCCATATTTATTATTGAAGTCACAAAGTGCATTATTTTTTTTAACATACCTCAAAACAGCAGCTTGGAATTTGGGACATGCTCTCCCTGAGATAATCCTGATACCCACTACAACTATGGGAAATACTATACTTTGACTTTCACAAAGTTTTTGAAGTTTTTTAAACATGCCTCAAAACAACAGCTACAAAAACAATGAAGGCACACAGCTTCAGTCCAGAGTATACTAGAGTAATAAAGTAAACAACAACATAGTCCTCCTTTAGTGCAAGACTGCCTGGCATACTGTATAACAGGAAATTATAAACTGGGCTCAATCTGCCCAGCTTTAACGTATTTGTATGAGTAACACAAATGTGCTGCAAGCTAGTGGTGAGTGCTTGAAGTGGCCTACCAGTCAGTCAGAGCTTCTGAAATGCTGCGTTGAGATAGAGCACCTCTGTTCACTGCAAACTGCAAAGTGTGCGCCATGCAGGGCTGACTAGCCACACCAAACTCCACCGTAGCTTTTGCCATACTGCGTGCGTTGTCCCTGACCACAACGTGGTCTGTCGCCCTTGGGTGGTTTTTGTTGTATTTTTGTTTTTTTTCGGCGGAGTCTTTAAGCGACAACTGTGTGGTACTACTTTTTTCCGGTGTTTGCTTTTCATCCACTGTGATGAGGTGGCGACTTATGGCGAGGGTGTACCTCGCCTTCCACCCGAATGCAGCTGAGATAGGCTCCAGCACCCACCGCGACCCCAAAAAGGGACAAGCTGTAGAAAATGGATGGATGGATGCTTTTCATCCATCTTCCGCTTGTATTCATCGTGTATCTCCTTATGATTCTTGAAGAGGTGGGAGATCAAATTGTTTGTATTAAAGGAATACGTCTTGGTTCCTCCTCGCATAACCAACTTTTTGCAGTCATTGCAAATTTCCAGTTTTTTATCCGTCAGAGGCACTTTAAAATAATAATAATAATAGACGTGGTGTCGTTAGTCAGTCACCGAGCGAGCTTGCTTGTTAGCCACGGCTACAGCACCGGCAACAACACACTCTTGTTGTTGTTATGCTCCGCTCGCGGCGGTTTGATGAGGTCATCAAATAAACCTCTCATGCTGCAGTCGTCAACTCCTGTGTTGTGTGTGGGAGAGGGGAGAGGGGAGGGGCTGCTGACTGGGAGTGAAGTGAAGTGAAGTGAATTATATTTATATAGCGCTTTTCTCTAGTGACTCAAAGCGCTTTACATAGTGAAACCTGATATCTAAGTTACATTTAAACCAGTGTGGGTGGCACTGGGAGCAGGTGGGTAAAGTGTCTTGCCCAAGGACAAAACGGCAGGGACTCGGATGGCGGAAGCGGGGATCGAACCTGGAACCCTCAAGTTGCTGGCACGGCCACTCTACCAACCGAGCTATACCCCCCCAAGGGAGACACATCTGCTCTGTACGTCCGTGTTTTACCGGATATGTACCGCTCTGTACAGTGGCGTTTTAAAAAGTCATTAATTTTACTTTTTGAAACCGATAACAATAATTTCCGATATTACATTTTAAAGCATTTATCGGCCGATATCGGACATCTCTAGTGTCAATGGTCTCAAAAATAATTAGAATTTTTTTTTTTTTACTGTTTCTTCCTACTCCATTTTGAAACTGGAAATGTGTGACATGCCCAGTTGTACAGTACAAAGGGGATTCATGTGGCCCCATTCATTGTGGTTTACCTGACACATGAAACGTGACCAATTGGGGGTTGCCCTATCCATTTTACCCACCATATGGCAGTAGAGTGTGGAATATCTTAAAACGTGTTTTGTGGCAATTTCAACTTTGACCACAAGGCCAGTTTCTACGTGGAGTGGCGCTTTCCATCATTTTCAGCAGACTTCTGTCATGACCTGAGAAGTCATGTCTCATATTGTGTTTGTTGCGGTTCTCCTATGTTCGAGTCCAGTTCTGTTCCAGCGCGTTTTCCCTGTGTTTACTTTTCTTGTTGCCTTGGACACTAAATGGACACACCTGTCTCCAGTTTATGATGAGTAGTCCCACCTGTCTACTTAGTTAATCACTCTTCTGTCACCCAGCCTTAGTTGGTGGATCAACGCTCGCTATACGCAACACTTTGCGTTTTCTTCTTTTCGCCACGCTTAGTAGTTTTTTGCCCTGCAAAAGACTTTCATCTTGTTCGCTTTGGGCAACTGCTTTCGTTTTTCTGCTCCACGCTATGCTAGTGTCTTAGTTTTGTATTCTGGACTCGCCGTGTGGAATTTAAATGGATTCTTACCTGCACGCCACTGCCTGCTTGTTCTTCAGAATCCGTGAGAACACAACCATCGCAGCTATGCGACCCCAACAATGTAACAACTTCATTGCAAAGTTATTACCCCCCCACCCCCCCTTCCTCTCATGGGAGATCCACCCAGGAATGAGGCCATAAGAATCCCCTCCCTACTGTAACTGTATGCATGTTCGACATAAATTAAAACCATAACCTGCCAGGGGGCTGGAAATTAAAAATTAAAACTAAATTACATTAAAACCATAAAAAGTCCAATTAAATAAAGTAAAATAATTAATTAGTTAAAATCAACTAAGTAAAATTGTATTAATTAATTAAAATGTAAATTTAAATACAAATTACAACCAAAAAAATTAAAACCATAAACTGCCAGAGGCCTGGAAATAAGAAATTACAACTAAATTAAATTAAAACCATAACAATTTAAATTAAATACAAAATGTAATTAATTAAAATAATTAATTAGTTAAAATTAATTAAGTAAAGTTAAATGAATTGATTAAAAATTAAATTAAATTAAAATTACAACCAAAAAAATTAAAAACCAAAAAAATTAAAACCATAAACTGCCAGGAGGCTGGAAATTACAAATTAAAACTAAATAAAATTAAAACCATAAAAATTAAAATAAAATAAAAAATAGAATAAATAAAAGTAATCAATAAGTTAAAATTAATTAAGTAAAATTAAATTAATTAATTAAAATTAAAATTACCACCAAATAAAATTACAACCATAACCAGTCAGGGGGCGTGACGTAAGGCAGTGGTCCCCAACCACCGGGCCACGGCCCGATTGGTACCGAGCCGCACAATTTTTTTTTTTTATTATTAAATCAACATAAAAAACACAATATATACATTATATATCAATATAGATCAATACAGTCTGCAGGGATACACTCCGTAAGCACACATGATTGTATTTCTAAGGGATTGTATTTCTAAGGGATGCAGAGACGAGAGGCAGACGGTGAGTAAAAGAATTGTAATCAATGTAAACAAAAGGCACGCTCACATGGAGAGAAGAAATGAACAGAAAACTGACTCACAAAAGGAGTGGAGAAAAAAAAAAGAAGGCGAGTGCACAAGACATGGAACAACGCGTACACTTGAACCGATGATCCGACCCTGTCTGGAAGACAAGGCTGCACTGAAATAAAAGAGAATCGGGCAGCAGGTGTACAAGTTTGTGCACGACGCGAGGAAGTGAACATTACCAAATAAGGGCACAGGACAAGAAGTAAAATACCACAGAAAGAGAAAAAGCAAACATCGGTCCAAAAACAGTTACAAGGATGTAACAATACCCACAACCAAAGTTGCCGTTTCACTAGAATAAACATGCAGCTTTAGGCAAAAAAAGATGTCTTGGAAAAATGTGTTTAGTTTTACTTGAATAAAATCTGATTATGACAACATAAAGTCACAATTTTATACAAAGTACATTCATGAGTAAAGGAGTACAAATAAGAGAGAAAAAAAGTCCAATAGTATTCATTCAACATCAACAAAAACGTAACTTTACGAGAAGCAGGAAGTAGCAATTTAACGAGAAAAAGCTATAATGATATAAGCTGTTTCTTCTTAGCTACAGTTAAAGGGAAATTACAAAAAGGACTTAATGTTTATTTTCAATACACCGTCATCGCTTTTCCGAGATAAGGTGACAACTTTATGGGGAGGGAAAATGGTCGTCGTATGAGTAGTCTTCATATCAGCTGAGGATCACATGACTAACGCTGTGACAAAATGTCACCAAGCCAGCTGATCCGCTGAGGGTCTTTAGTCTTAGCATGTTAGCAGCGGAATGTTGTTACCATAGTCATAAATTGTACAGGAAAAAAAAGTTATGCAAGTAAAAAATAATAGTTTTACAGAAAAGTTTCCGAAAAGTATTTCTTAAAGGAGACCTATGATGATTTGAATCCATATTTTAAAAACTCCTTTGTGGTCTAGATCAGTGATTCTCAAACTGCCATGGTACGCTAATTTTTTCTTACACTTTGAACCCTGCAGCTTATAAAACGGTGCGGCTAATTTGTGCATTTTTCTTCACTGACGGCCACAATAAAAGGTTTTCAAAAAACAAGCAAATACACTGAGAATGTGCTTTATTGTTTGTGTTACGGCGCCATCTTTTGGACAAGTTCGCTCACTTCAGCCTCCATTTACCGGTAGGGCTTTTAACAGGAAGTAGAATTGCCGCTCAGTTTTCTGACCGTCCATAGCGTTTTTACTTGCATGGATTCTTCATTCATAAGTCCAAGCAACATTTGTAAGTTTTACAATATAACTATTACAATTCATACTTACTAAAATGTCCCAAATGTGTGAGGTCAATAGGTGTTTTCAAGCATATTTGTACGTACTATCGTAATAAAATGCCGCTATTTTCGTTAGCACCAGCTTATATGCTAACACATTTCTGAGTGTCTATGTTAGTATTATTAACTTGTTCTTTTTGTACTGTTTTAATTTCACAAATTCCTCAGTAAATTCACCAAGACGTCACCGTGGAGTTATTGAGTCTGTTTTGCTGACTGGAGAGCTAGCTTCCGCAGCTAGTGGGTCCATGATGATGACTTCCGTTTTGTTTGATCAGCCGTTTTACTGCCATGTTACAGGCCCCGTTTAGAAACAATTAAGGTATGTAAATAAACATTTACAGAATCTTGCTGTGTAAATAACTCATTTGACAACGTACATATTTGCTGCTAATATATGGAAAAATATATTTAGCGGGTGCGGCTAATATACCGGTGTGCTCTGTCGTCCGGAAAATACGGCAACTAAATATTTAAACACAGTTTTACTGTTCAAACTGTGTGTAATGTTACAGTGGCCAAAAATATTAAATATACTTGTTAAATAAAACCACTGCCTTGTTTTAATGAATATTTAGGCCTACTACTGCATTTCAATGTTGGTCATGTGGGGTTGATTTTGTAATGGTTCAATTAATGTAAATAGATGTTTTTTAATCCAAACAACTCCAACACCCATACATTCCAGAAATGGCCACAAACAGGAGCCATAGTGACAAAGTTGGGGTGGCTCCCACATGACCACCACCTCCTTCCTCCCTAGTCCTCCTCTTCCTCAGAGGGGTTCTGTGATATCTTGGTTGTCTCCTGGCCAGCCTGAATGGATGCATTGTGCGACTGTGCAGTCCACTCGGGTACACACACACACACACACACACACACACACACACACACACACACACACACACACACACCTGTCAACACATGTCCTTGGCAGCGGGGGTGCTGAGACCCCCCAAGAGCCCACGCCCACATGCTTTCTTGAACACACACTTTCTTAAACGCCAACCAACAGAATTCAATAAATATATCATTTGGCTGGCGTACATGCAGATGTATACATACAAACAAAGGCACTTGGTCGAGGGTCAGGTTGCTTATTTACCAGGGTGGGCCAGGCCAGGATTGAGACATAAACTACTTGTAACTGGATACTCACCTTTAATCACTTGCAGACTTACTGCTGGAGAGGAGGAGGACTTTTTGAGTGGGCTGCTTTTGGTACAGCTTATACAAATGTTTTTTTGATTTATATTTTATTGAATTTTTATTATCATAACTCCCTCTTAAATTGTTGGATTTACCCAATTTTTCCTGTAATGTTGCCTCAAAAAATATTCTTGTATTCTTGTAGCTTAACAACATATTTTCACCGACTTGTGAAGTTGCATTTGTTTGGGAATCCCGAAATTTAAGTTTTGAAATGGCAACATTTTTATTTTTTTTACTTTTTTTCTTTAGCTTTTGCGACGCTAAATTTTTTTCATAATTTAACTTACTAAATTACGCTCATGTGGCATTTCTGACATGTACTGGTTAAGATTACAACCTTATTTTTTGTTGCACTATTGGAAACATATAATTTTATTCTTGGAACTTTACAGCATATTTTTACATATTTGTGGGGTTGCATTTGCTTGGGAATTATATTTACTTTTTGAAATTGCAACATTATTTATTTAAATTTTTTCATTGTAATTTAGCTTTTCGAGAGCTACTTTTTTTCCTCTAGTAATCTAACTTTCTTACAAAGTTACGTTTGTTAAGTTAAAGTTAAAGTACCAATGATTGTCACACACTAGGTGTGGCGAAATTATTCTCTGCATTTGACCCATCACCCTTGATCACCCCCTGGGAGGTGTGTGGGAACTTTGACATTTGCTGAATTACAACATTAATCTTGTTACATTACTGGAAGAAATATAATTTTACTATTGTAGCTCTACAACATTTTTTAACCGTTTAGAGTTCATTTCTACACTTGCTCATATACATTCTTGTGTCGTTACTACTTTTTTGTCATTATCAAAGTTATTTTTAGTTGTATTATGACTCATCCGAGTATTAAAGGTTTTTAACTTGAAATTGTTGGATGCAGAAAAAAAACCTTAAATATTATTGTAATTTGACAATATTTTTTTCGTAATTTCTATTTCATGTTTCTACTCTTTAAAATTACAACAATATTCTTGTTAAATTCCTAAAAAAAATTGTTTTTTCTTGTAGCTTCATGACTTTTTTTTACAATTTAGAGTACATTTTTACAATTGCTTGTACATTCTTGTATCTTTACATTTATTTTTCCTCATAATTAAACTGTTTTATTATTCAGTTTTATAGTGACTTCTCCTAGCATTAACTGTTTATCATTTTTAATTTTACTAACTCGGGAAAAAAGACTTACTAAATTGTAATTGTAACTTTGCAATATTTTTCCCATAAATATTACTTGAAGTACCAGTTTAATGGAAAAAGTAGTTGCTTTTGTATTGAAGCGATTATCATATAGTTCTGATTTATAACACCAAAAGACTTACAAAGTATATATTTTTTAAATAATATAGATCTCACAATGAGCATGAGCGGTCATGTGATCTGTGACATGCATGTACTAACCAGAGATTCCTTCAACAACAACAACACGACTTAAGGCATACTTCGTGGGAGACAACGATTACTTTGGAACAAATTATGATCCAGAACCTTATTATTATTAGCCTTAATAAACGGAGGATGAGCAACAAGGTTTAGAAGCTGTGTGCCAAACAGAAGCCGCTTAAATGAAACATGTGAGCATCATCTAGCACTATTGCTAAGTGCTAAACAAGAAATACAACCTAACATAATAAATTAATCACTTGCTGTACAATGTCTGCTCTCACTGGGATGCCAACAAATAGGATGTAAAAATCTTCCTGTAATATGAAAATGAATCATAATCCACATGAAGCGTTAAAAAGAACAAAAGGTGATGCAACGCAAGCGTCATTTTGTGGTTTTCTCGACATTTCCGGTCAAAGTTGACCAACTTCTCAATTTAAGGCCATAACTTTCTACTATTCAGGTGAAAGGCATGATTTATAATCCAGAATAAACTTTCACCAGTTCAGAAGCGGCAGGACACCGGCCGGCTCAATATGTCAATACAGCAACATAAAGCTAGTTACCTCTCAGTGATCAATGCGCCACCAAAAGTAGTTCCTTAACGTTAACGCTTATAATACCAATATCGCTTATATATAGTTAATTTTCAGGTCATGAGTATACAGTAAATTGAGTATTTTTTGTGGTTTTTAGAGGGCTTTGTGGACGGAATAGAGGAGCCCTCTTTGATTCAATCACTCTTAGCTGACTTAATTTTTTTATGAGGTGGTGACTTGTCCAGGGTTACACCGAGTGCAGCTGGGTAAGGTTCCAGACCTTTCCCCCCCCCCCCCCCCCCAACCCAGAGAGGTACAAGCGGTAGGAAATGGATGGATGGATTTACAATTTCGAATGCATTAAAAAAAAGACAAATACCGACATACAGTGTATGTGTTCTTGTCTTACATGGAGATTATGAACGATAAACAGCACGTCTTTCCTATTCTTGCAGTTCCAATATGACTGATGTGCTGATATAGGCAGAGGAGTTACCCCCCCCATAGGGTTGTACGGTATACCGGTATTAGTATAGTACACCGATACTAATGAATCATATTCGGTACTATACCGCCTCTAAAAAGTACCGGTCCCACCCTCCCCCACCCCCGTCATCGTCACGTCATGTCATTGCTGGTTTACGAGCAGACTAGCATGTTCGGCAGCACACAATCACGAAGTACTTACAAGCAGACAATGTGTGTAGACGGAAAAGGGAGAACGAACACATTTTGGCTTAAAAACTAACGATAAAGGTGAAGTTATAACACTGAAACACCCTCAGGAAGAGGTGCTTTAAGACATGGCTAACTTGCTAGCGGCTAAAGTCCAGCCCCAGTCGGCAGTGTTTTAGCTACTTCTAAATCACTAATCCTGGTCTCCATGGCAACAAATAAAGTAAGTTTCTTACAAGTATCATCCCTGCAGGACAAGGAATAGCCATTAGACACCGTAGCTCACCGGCATCAAAATGTAAACAAACGCCATTGGTGGATCTACACCTGACATACACTGTAATGATATCAAGTACAGGAGCTCTATACTACTATGACTACATCAATATTTTTTAGCATCACAAAATCTTCTTTCGTTTTTTTAAAATGTATACTATGTTTATAAACTCAGGAAATATGTTCCTGGACACATGAGGACTTTGAATATGACCAAAGTATGATCCTGTAACTACTTGGTATCGGATTGATACCCAAATTTGTGGTATCATCCAAAACTAATGTAAAGCATCCAAACAACAGAAGAATAAGTGGTTATTACATTTTAACAGAAGTGTAGATCGAACATGTTAAAAGAGAAAGTAAGCAGATATTAACAGTAAATGAACAAGTAGATTAATAATTCATTTTCTACCACTTGTCCTTAATAATGTTGACAAAATAATAGAATGGTAAATGACACAATATGTTACTGCTAATGTCAGCAGACTAATTAGGAGCCTTTTTTTGGTTTACTTACTACTAAAAGACAAGTTTTCTAGTATGTTCACTATTTTATTTAAGGACAAACTTGCAATAAGAAACATATGTTTAATGTACTCTAAGATTTTTTGTCAAAATAAAGCCAATGATGACATTTCTTGTGGTCCCTTTTATTTAGAAAAGTAACGAAAAGTATCCAAATACATTTTGGTACCAAAATATTGGTATCGGGACAACACTACCCCCCCATGACGTCATCAGATCCCGAATCTACAGAAATTGCCGAAGACATTTGGAGCGGAATATTCAAAATGGCCGTCTGAAATTGTGGCGTTTTGTGGATGTTCAGACGATATTTTCACATACTTTGTGTATTGGACACATATTTGGATACGGTTTAACGGATACAATGTAACACAACGCAGCATTTAAAGAGCATTTACTGGTACTTCAATTATATTTGTACTCTTTAAAATTACAAACGAATAAAATTCTTATACAGTTATTCTTGTAATGTACAACTTTTTACCCTCAAATAAATAAAAAAAATTCTGTAATCCTCTTACTGCTCCGTACTTTCCAGTGGCGTGCAGTCACTAGAGGCAGGGGAGGCACTGCCTCACCTGCCATCATGGAAAGAAAAAAAAAAGTAAAAAGAAAAAAAAAATAATTAAATTGTTATATGTATCCAGTGATTATACTAAAGTTATTTTCCATTTAACTTCACCAGTTTTAGATTTTTTTTATTTTTATTTTCACATTTGCCGTTCAAATACTGAGAAGAGACGGCCAGTTGAGGCACGTCACTGCGTTGTGCCTCAACATGGATTGTGTGCAAAGATTCGGCTAACTGCTGGCCTGCTGTGCAGTGAGACCGTATTGCTATATGAATTATATTATACATTTCCATAGTTTAGCTAGCTGAGGTATATAATGTACAGTGTGTTTTGTCAACAACTGTATGTGTGTAAAGTGCTGAGCATTCATAAAACTGCTGCGAAGACGCACTGTGTGAGGCTCGTCTCATAACCCCGCCTCCTGGTGCCAAGCACCTCCGCCGCAGAATGAACCCCCAATGGGAGCGACACACCAACCAAAGCCCACACCCAAACCCTCCACGTGCAAGACCGAATCCACCCACAAAAAGTCACTTAACAAGAAGCCAAAAAGTGCAAAAACAACAATGCTCGCGCTGCAGGAGCCGCAAACGACCACAGGGACACAACATTAGGTACACCTGCACTGCAGGTTCATATGTTTGTAAATCTGACTGTGACGATGCAGTCGTGCCTCACCAGACATTAACCTCACCGCACGCCACTGGTACTTTCTATTGAGAGCCCACCAATAAATTACTGTCAACTCCTTTTATAACGTGTAACACACAACTGTTCTCTCCTAAACTTATTGTGATGTATTTCTATTTTTTGAGGGACTTTGCGACTTCCTACCTCTTTTCTTCCTGTTGCGAATATGTGCCGCAGTATTAGGCACACATGCCTGGTCCAGTGCTGTTTAGATTGTGACCCGTAACGGCAAAATATTTAGTTGGCTTCAAACACGTAATCATGCTGAATGAAGTCAGCTGCATTTGTAGAAGAAGGTCTTATACTGTAGATGCACATCCAGATGTACAAGGCGAGTGCTAACCTTCACCTCTATACGCCGTCTGCGCCTCACAATGCTCCAGAGTGCAGCGCAGATGAAGCCTCCGAGCCCCAAGGCTATCTGTCCACTGAATCACCTTTGTAGATTGCTATTAAACACACAACCCTGAGGACGACAAGTCAAAGCCAAGCAGCAAAGGAATGATACAATTGCTGCCGCTGGGAGCCTTCTTGTATTGTACTGCAATGTGGCCACGGCGTCTACTTTTATTCCTTTAATAAAAGGAGACCCAAAACCGCTCCGGTTTGTCCAATCAGAGTAAGGCAATAGGTGGTTATAGAAAGCATACAGAGTAATGACATGCGCCGCTTGTCAATGTACCAGCAAGTAGTAGGTCTACCATTTTCTATATTATATCTTATTCTGCATTCAGAAGTGCAGTATTGCGGTTTACATGCAACTAGGGTTGTTCCAATACCAATATTATTTCGATAATTTTCGGTACTTTTCTAAATAAAGGGGACCACAAAAAATTGCATTATTGGCTTTATTTTAACAAAGAATCTTAGGGTACATTAAAACATATGTTTCTTATTGCAAGTTTGTCCTTAAATAAAACCGGTACTTTTCAGAGGCGGTATAGTACCGAATATGATTCATTAGTATTGCGGTACTATACCGTACAACCCGACACGCAACCCAGCCTTTTAATCAAAAAAATGTGAGAACAAATCATAATTTTGCCAGAATAACATTTTCATTTTACAAAAAAAAGTCACAATTTTACAACAATGAATTAAAAGTCATATTTTTACAAAAAAAAAGCAACTTGGAATATCACAAAACAGTCAAAATTGAACAAGGCTTACCTTTACAAGAAGCAAGTAGTACTGTCTCGGTTTTACTGCGAAAATATGGGGATGAAAAGTAAGAACTTTGCATTATAAAAGTTGGAGTCTAATGAGAATAACTTATATTTGAAAACAAGTTGAACACTGGGGCTGCAGCTAGTGAATATTTTAGTTAATCGTGTAATCCAGGAGTCCCCAAACTTTTGGACATATATATATATATATATATATATATATATATATATATATATATATATATATATATATATATATATATATATATATATATATATATATATATATATATATATATATTCCTCGCACACTAATTGACTGAAAGAGTATGCACTTGATGTCACGTTATCGATGGAAAAATTAATTTTTAGACAATATGATTTGCCTGAGCGGCTAGGAGACACCGAGAGTAATAAGTGGTAGAAAATGGCATATAAAAGTACAGATTTTATTTATTTTTTTATTAAACTTGGGACTTCCCGTAGGCCGGATTTTGGACGCTGGCGGGCCGGTAGCGGCCTCAGTTTGGTGTAATCTATTGATTGTTTATTTCGATTAATCGGATAAAAACACACTTTATAGCCTCATTGCGTATTTTTACATGTTTCCCCTTGCCATAACCTTTATTCTTTTGTTTCTCATATATTCTCATCATCAACACTGAAATTGCACTTTTAACATGTGCGTATTTCTAAAAATAAACAAAAACTCTCCGCTGTTCACCACCACACAGATCACAACACACACACACACACACCACCGCTCTCATGTGTGCTCGATTGCAGCGGCTGTGCGGAAAATATGTCCGTGTATTTAAAGTTCTGGGCAACCCACCCTGTCCGTGGATTTTATCCATTTTTGTCAGTTACACAATCAGCAAATAATCGAAGCAACAAAATAAAACCAAAGCTTTTTTCTAATCGATTTAATGGACTAATCAAAAAATCGAAGAAAGAGCTGAAGCTTTCCAACAAAGTTGCAATTTTACGAGAATAAAATCTTAATTTCACAACGAATGTCACTAAAAGATGGAGCTTTACAAGAATAAAATAGTGTCATCATTTGATAAGAAAGTCGGAGAACTAAGTCGTAATATTATAAAAGTCGTAATTTCACAAGACAAAAGATGCAATCTTCATATTTTGCATGCTGTGAAGTCTTATTGTGGCGAGGAGACAGATGGCCGGCGGAGTGGGGTTTCTTATGCGTGACCAATGTGCCGCAACTGCTCCGTGGGGTGTTTGCATTCAGGGGGAAGTTCTCAAGACAAACAGGAGGAAGTGCCATCAACAAATGAGGCAGTAGTTTTGTATTCTTGTCATTTTGCAAGAATACGATGGTTTTATGAGAGGAGTGCTCTTTACATAAGCAATATAATATTACAAAGTCATAATTTTAACAGAATGAAGTTGTAATCTTGCAAGATTATGTGATAGAACATCACCAATTAATGGGAACAAAAACATTTATTTTGACAAGAATACCATTATTTGGAAAGAAATTATGTCATTCCACAAGTCGTAATATTTGAAAGTCCTACATTTCACCAAATTATGTCGTAATCTTGCAAATGATGTGATAAAATGTAATATATAATGAGAAGAAAAATAATAACTTTGCAAGAATACAATTACTTAAAAAAAAATTGTCATTTAAAAAAATTTAATATTATAAAGTCCTAATTTTAACGGTATAATGTTGTGATCTTGCAAGATAATGGCACAAAATGTCATTAAAAATGAGGGAAAAAATGCAATTTTGCAAGAATACCATTATTTAAAAGAAATGATGTAATTTCAAGAGTTGTAATACTATAAAGTCTTCATTTTAACGGAGTAAAGTTGCAAATTTTGCAAGATAATGAGATAAAACAAATTATTTTTTTAAAATGCAATTTCACAAGAATACCAAAAGGGCTCTTTTCACAATTTGTAACGTTATTATTAATAAATGTAACATGATGTTGTAATCTTGCATATTACGTGATAAAACGTAATATATAATGAGAAGAAAAATTATTATTTTGCAAGAATACCATTACTTTAAAAAAAATGATATCATTTAAAAAAAAATGTATATTATAAAGTCCTAATTTTAACAGTATAATGTGATCTTGCAAGATAATTGGACAAAATATCATAAAAAATGAGGGGGGAAATGCAGTTTTGCAAGAATACCATTATTTAAAAGAAATTATGTCATTTCACGAGTTGTAATATTATAAAGGCCTCATTTTAACAGAGTAAAGTTGCAAATTGTGCAGGATAATGAGATAAACAACACTTTTTTTTTTTTAATGCAATTTTGCAAGAATACTAAAAGGGCTCTTTTCACAAGTCGTAATGTTATTAATAATAAATGTAACATGATGTTGTAATCTTGCAATATTATGTGATAAAACAAACAGAAATTGTGCAAGAAAGGCATTATTTTGAGAGAAATTATGCCATTTCACGAGATGTATTATTACCGAAGTCGTCATTTGAACGGAATAAAGATGTAACCTTGCAAGATTACATCATAAAGCGTCATTAATTGATGAGTAAAAGGAGTCATTTTATGAGGGAGAAAAAAGTGGAAGGTTTACGACAATAAAGTTGCAATTTAACGACAAGCAAAAAAAGGTTTGTCATGTGAAATCACATAAAGGGAAAGATCTCCTTTTTATTTCTACAGTATTTCCTAGTTGGATTACAGCGAATGTGCTGTCATCTGTCATATGGGGGAGGGGTGGGGGAGTAAAACCCCCCTTGCCAGAGACAGAAGAAGTTCCAATAACAATCTGAGCCTGCAGTCTGTCCAGCAGATCTTCTTCCTTCCTGCTCAATTTCATCGTCAGCGCTGTAATTAAAAGTGTCTTCTGACAAACTTCACAACTCAACTGCAAGAGGCAGCCAAGGTCTCCTTGGGGATTGTTCAATAACGTCGCAATTAAAGACGAAAGGAGTATACTTTTACCAGAAAAAATGGTAATTTCACAAGTCATAATCTTACAAACGTCTTCATTTTGCCAGAACGAAGTGCTCATCTTGCAAAAATAACGACATGGATTGATGAGCGGGAAAGAGTGGACGCTTTACGACAGTAGAAATAGCAATTTTACATAATAAATGGTCTTTCCATGAGACCAAGGTTACATTATTTCAAACAATATAAAGTAAAACTAGGAGAAAGGTGTCATTTTGCAATGTCATCACTATATGAGACAAGTGGTCATTTCACAAGAAAAAAAATGGCTGCAATATTAAAGAGATGTTATTTTACAAGAGTAACAATCTGTTAAGAATAAAGTCATAGTTTGTCACAATTTTACAAGACAAAACATAATTATACAAGCAAAATATGGAAGCTTTGTGACAGAAAGTCGTAATTTTACAGGCATAAAGTAATTACTTTGCAGGGCTGTCAGACAACGACCACTTATGACACAGGTGTTCAACACAAGGCCGAGGCCACTTTGGTTCATGAGCACCTGGAAATGATATGCCTCAACAAAGCGCTTCATTTGCTCTTTCAATTTTTACACAAAAAACGTACCGTAGCTTCTAAACTTCAATAATATCTGATCATGCAACATATTCCAAGCATTTTGGGGGGAATTATCAAAAGTAATTACATATCTGCTTGTCAGCTTGATCCATGATTTTAAACCAAGTTATCCACCAATATGTTGGCTATAACCATCCAATTGTGTCTAATGGGGCTATTACGTCCATAACATTCATATGTTTACTTCTCTGTTTCACGGCAGCCATAATTACGATGTGGCCCTCAATGAAAATATACATTACAAATATACATTGATACATTTTAATTGTTTTGATTGAGTATTAATGCTTGCTTTGGCAATGTAAATGTATGTTTCCCATGTCAATAAAGCCCCTTTAAATTGAAATTTAAATTAAATTGAAATTGAATTGAATTGAAAATAAGTTTGACACCTATGTCTTATGGAAAAATGTCATTCAAGAAAAGATCAGAGAAAATATATTCTTGTAAGTATAAGACGCCTCCTCTATTTCAAGACCTTCTTTTGTGTTGTTAGATCAAATCAGAAAAAGACAAAATTACCTTATTACCTCGAATATAATAAAAATGTTTTGGCTAAAACCTGTTTAGATTTTTTTTTTTTCATTACCCTAATGACTCAAGTTACAATTTCTACACCCCAAAACATAAGACAACCTGTCTTTTTCAGATATTTTTCTGGGTAAAACTATTATTGGTGTAACTGTAATTGGTCCATTCTAGTAAATCCTTGGTAAGGGGTAATAATTATTGCTTGTATTACTCACTTTTGCTAGCTAACTCCTAGCTAACCTCCAAACATTCATCAGACGGACGGTCGGTACTTTTCTGTACAATCTTCTGCTTGCGTCACAAATATTCAAACTTCTCTGCAAAGAGAAGCCCTTTAGTAGTTGGCTAATGAAAAATGCTCATGCAGTATGTCAGTGGCGGGCAGTGCGTTTCCCACCTAGGCCTTCAGTGAGGCCTGACTTCAAAGAGTACCTCTCAAAATACCATCATTTAAGTCACCACATGACCATTGCTGGAGAAATACTATACAGAAACACATTTAAGCACTACTTTTCATTGAAACACATCAACAGTGTACAAAACGGGTTATTTTCCGGCTCATTTAAAAATCAATTAAAACGCATCAGCAATTAAAACATATCTTATGTGGTACTGTCAAAATTAAAATTGCAAAAAACATAATAGTGAAAAAATAAAATATTTGAACTCACAATTTGTAGCATCCATTCGACCCCTCGTAGTCGACTTATTCGAGTGGAAATGGCGAGCATTTCCCCATTTCATCGCCAGACCAGCTCAGCTAGCTTCCGGGGTTAGCCGACATGGTCTCACAAGATGTAGTTTCTCTTTAAATATCCTTCTTGAAAATGGCCTTGCAAATATAGACCTGCCACCTAATCAACGTTTTGTTCTCCCGGTCTGGCTACGGTGCAACACTGCAACTGCTTCCTGCTGTATTGAAACTTGTGAATGGATACTCACAGTCTCGCTAACATCAGGCTACTTGGATAGGCTACTGTCAACAACTTGTGATCTGATTGGCTATCGCAACTGTCTATCAACTCTGTGTGTTCTCAAAAAACGGTCCCGATGAGTATCCAATCACAGGACGCATAAATGTCACGTTCAACGTGAGGCCATCTAGAAGGCCTTATTGACTACAACTCGTGATCTGATTGGCTATCGCAACTGTCTATCAACTGTATGTCCCCAATCGCTTAGAGTGCACGGACGCCCGCATTGTTGATTCTGAAAGCCTCGGGTAGATTTGGTACAGCATGGCAACATAACCTAGCTGAATTCTGATTGGATACACACTGTAACCTAGAAACAACAGCACTCGAAAGAGCATAATACATGAAGAGAATATGAATGCGTTTGGATAATTAGGGAAAGTAAATTAAAAAACAATTGTATCTTTAATTATGATCATGATTTCTGGTTATGTTAGGCCAGCAGAGAAGGCCTTGCTGGCCCTGACGGCACACCACTGCAGTATGTGCTAATCCTGGCATACATTATAAGTGTTGATAAAAGAGCGACCACGAGCTCAGTGCACTTTAAGTCTTTATGGAATTGCTTGAACGTCATTTTATTAGAATAATGTTGCAATTTTGCAAGAATACGGTCATAAAATAATGAGTAGAAAGGTCATCATTTGACATGACAGAAATAAATATAAGACAAAGTCAAAGGTGAACCAGACAAAATTGTTACGGCTCAGAATCCTGCCGCCTCTCATTCATCTGTGCGCGCCTCTGGACACGCCCACGAGCGTTCCCCTCCTGCCGACTGCAGGCAATCTGAAATCAACACACCTGACGCTGATGAAGACTCCACTCCCTTCATAAGCCAGCGCGACCTGCGATCCAGTGCCAGAACGTAGCTACCTGTCTCAGTACTGTAAGCCTCCACATCTCTAACTTTCTCTATGTGCATTCCCTCTCTCTGTGTTTCCCCTCCTCTGTGCTCATCGTCTTGTGTCCTGTGTCGTCATCCCCATTTCCTGGTTTCGAGTTGTGTGTCTCGTCTCCCTGGATCCCCTCTGGACTTCCTGCTGCTCTCTCTCTCTGGATCTCGACCTCACGCCTGGACACGGACCATGACGCCTCGCTCCCGCCTTTGACCTCTCGCTTGCCCACGGACCTCCGAGCTTGCCTTGCCCTCCCTGGACTCCCGCCTCTCGCTCAACCCCTTCAACAACTCCCGGTAACGCTCAGTTAAACACAACACATAGATAGTCACACCATGATTAATTTGGATTAATTACACACTCCACTTCCTTTTGTTTAATAAACACGTCTCATACTATCGACACCCCTGTCTCAGTGCCGTCTTCTTCTCCATAGTACTGTCACAAAAATTACCATATTGAATGAATATAATGTAAGATGACGCCCCTTTCTTTTCCAGATGTGTTTTTAGAAAAAACATTGTAAGACAAAAGAAAGGCATTTATATATTTATATATATATATATACTGTATATATATATATATATATATATATATGTCCGATAATATCGGACTGCCGATATTATCGGCCGATAAATGCTTTAAAATGTAATATCGGAAATTATCGGTACCGGTTTTGAAAAGTAAAATGTATGACTTTTTAAAACGCCTCTGTATGGAGTGGTATATGGACGTAGGGAGAAGTACAGAGCACCAATAAACTTTAAAGGCACTGCCTTTGCATGCCGGCCCAATCACATAATATCTACAGCTTTTCACTCACACAAGTGAATGCAAGGCATGCTTGGTCAACAGCCATACAGGTCACACTAAGGGTAGCCGTATAAACAACTTTAACACTGTTACAAATATGGGCCACACTGTGAACCCACACCAAACAAGAATGACAAACACATTTCAGTAGAACATCCGCACCGCAACACAACATAAACACAACAGAACAAATACCCAGAACCCCTTGCAGCACTAACTCTTCCGGGACGCTACAATATACACCCCCCGCTACCCCCTACCTCAACCCCGCCCCCCCCCCAACCCCGCCCACCTCAACCTCCTCATGCGCTCTCAGGGAGAGTATGTCCCAAATTCCAAGCTGCTGTTTTGAGGCACGTTAAAAAAAATAATGCACTTTATGACTTCAATAATAAATACGGCAGTGCCATGTTGGCATTTTTTTCCATAACTTGAGTTGATTTATGTTGGAAAACCTTGTTACATTGTTTAATGCATCCAGCGGGGCATCACAACAAAATTAGGCATAATAATGTGTTAATTCCACGACTGTATATATCGGTATCGGTTGATATCGGAATCGGTAATTAAGAGTTGGACAATATCGGAATATCGGATATCGGCAAAAAAGCCATTATCGGACATCTCTCTCTCTATAAATATATAAATATATATATATATATATATATATATATATATATATATATATATATATATATATATATATATATATATATATATATATATATATATATATATATATATATATATATATATATATATATATATATATATATATATATATATATATATATATATATATATATATATATAGATGACCCTGTATATAAAAGAAACCCCTTTTGAAAGACTTTTTGAAAAATGTGGTTGAAGACAAAAATACTGTTTTAAATATTGTTGAATGAGCACTCTATGGAGTTTGTGTCCCTGCTGATGAATCTCTCTAAGCCACCTAACTTTTTCCTCAGTCCATTCTTCCCTTTTCCTTCATTGCCATTCTTCACTTAAGAAAAGTCTTGTCAGCGCTCCATGACGACAACAACGTCGTCTTTGTTCACGTCCTTTCCTCAAAAGCTCTGCTGGCTAACTTGGCACCAGCGGTCCGTGCAGCCGAGGTGTCACTAACGAGTGCCGGGCTTCCTTCCTTGTAATCTTGCTTATGTTTTGGCCTTCAGTGCGCTGGATGTGTCGCACACAGCTGGAAGCAGCTCGTCACAATCGCAGCAGAAATAATTGGCGACACGAAGGTGATTGGATCTTTCATGTCCCTCAGTCGGAAGGCAAGTGGTCTCATTTCTTCCCCAAAAGAAGCTTTTTGTAAAATGAGGGTGATTTTATTCATGTCCAATTATCATTTTTTTCAGAATACTTAGAAGACGTTATTCTTGGAACTCAATCGTAGTTCTTGTCCTTTTAGGCTTTGGGGAAAATTAAACCACCTATAAAATAATGGTGTTCTTTTTTTTACAGACTTTTTGTAAATATACTTTTTTCCATCATGCTTACTCTCCTAATACTACTTTATTCCCATTAAATCCGAATATAATCCCGGCTTTTACAAACAACGATTTTTACATGCTATGAAAACTTTTTTTGTATTTCTTTAAAGACAAAAAGGTACTAAACTACTGTACTGAAGCAAATATATGTAAGAAATGTACGTAAGAAATGAATATGAAACGGAAATTGGGTAAGAATAAATTAGATTTGCTTGTTCCTACTCCTTTTCCGGACATGTTGTAATGAGAAAATGGAAGTATTATTATACATATTGTAACTCAAAATAATCTCAAACAAAATAAGACAAGGCCATATTTAAAAAATATATATTTCTAAAATAAGATAAAAGACAATTACTGACCTGAATATAAATCGATTACCGTAAATTCCAGGCTATAGAGCGTACCAGGATTTCTGCCGCACACACCGAATTTTGGAATAAATAAATATTTTTACATATTAGCAGCACCAGACCATATATTGGTACAAAATATTTTGTAAATGTTTATTTACATACCTAATTCTTTCCAAATGGTGCCTGTCACACGGCAGTAAAATGGCTGATCAAACAAAACAAAAGCTCGCTCTCCAATCAGCTAAACAGAATTAGTAAGTCCATGGTGGTGTTTTGGTGAATTTACAAAACTGAAACAATATAAAGAGGATGCCGTTGTAAGTTAATAATACTAACACAGACACTTGAAAGGTGTTAGCGTATTGGCTAATGCCAACAACGCTAGCTTGATTACATTACAATAGCACATAAAAATATGCGTGAAAACACTCCTACAAACATCAAACATGGGAGGATTTAGTAAGTATGAGTTGTTTTAGTTATATTGTGAAACTTACAAACGTTGCTTGGAGTGATGAATGAAGAATCCTTTCGAGCAGAACCGCTGTGGACTGTTATACTTCCAGTTCAAGGCATTAAAATAGGAAGTATGTTTTCAACCCGCAACACCTGCAGTGAGCAAACTCGTCCAAAAGATGGTGCCATAGCACAAACAATACCACTCCTTTTCAGGGATTTTTGAAAACTATTTGTTGAATACAAAACATTGGCGTTAGCTAAGAAAAATCCATAAATTGGCCGCACCGTTTTATAAGCCGTAGTAAGGTAAAAAAGTAGTGGCTTAAGGTCTGAAAAATACGGTACTTTATTGATTCTCTCTCTTTTAAGATGGTAGAAAATATTCATTGGCACAAAGTCAAAGACAAAAAAGAGAAAATTACCCAATTGACATTGAAGGTAAGACAATGCCGAATATAAGACAACTGCATCGTTTTTCAAGACCACTTTCTCACAGTAACTTTTTTCAAAGCAAAAGGTATAACAAGAACACCATTGACTAGCTTGTGCTACCATCAGTGGTTCAACAGAACACATTTGTGTTCAAATGATCTATATATTTCACAGTTACTAAGTTTGTGGAGTAAAACATTTTACCGGCCCGAATAAAATGATTGGTGTTTACGGCGGTCACTGAACCGGTGTCGTCAACACAAACAGTCTAAGAGAAGCAACAAATAATTTGCAGTCATGTTGTTGTTATGATAGAATATACATGCAATGACAGCTAATGCTAACTATACATATTGCTATTATTAGCTAAGAACACCTGAAGCTAATGCAGCCTGCATGTGTTACGCACGTACGGAATTACGTCATTACGTCCGAGAAGCCGGAAGAGGGCGGGATATAACGCTTAAAATACATTGGAAAGTTGGCTGTGTAAATGTTGCAAACAGACCCTTTAAACCAGGGGTGTCAAACGTAAGGTTTTATTTGTCCCGCAGGATGAGTTTGCTAAGTATAAAAATTAGCCGACATTTTTGAAATAAATAAACCGCTGTTCTAAATGTGTCCACTGGATGTCGCAATAGCAATTATTTGTATCTTTGTAGATGATTGATGCTACATATGTAAAAAAAACAAAAAAAACACATGATGTTAGTGCACCAGTCGAGGAAAATGATCAAACTACATAAATAACATCCTGTAATTTCATTTTGGTATTATTTTTTTATCTTGATAGATTGAAAATTAACACCAATGAGTTTACTGATGAACATTATCACATAATTTATTTAGAAAGTATAAATAACGACAAATAGAGATAGAATACAATTAACCGCAACATGTAAGTGTAAAAAAAAAAAAAACATTATGATTTGTACATTTTCAGAATGTGCTTGTTCTATTTTTAAACAAAGAAAACAATCTAAAGTTGTCTTTATTTTTAAATTATCGTGCCGTGATTTTACCAGTTTGGCCCACTTGGGAGTACATTTTTCTCCATGTGAGTTTGACACCCCTGCTTTAAACTAAGACAAAATGCCCGTTTACAAGACAACTCTAAATATGACACCACTAGTTTGCGGAAACATATCTGTAAGACAAAAAAAAACAACAATACTACTGTATTGATCCAAATATTAGACGACCCTGAATATAAAAACACTCCCAAAATTGGCAGTAGTTTTGCCTTTTTTGACATGTCCCTCTTAGGTTTGTCCTATATCTAGGCCTATGTCTTGCAGCATCAGTGGAGAAGCTAATAGTCCTTTTCATATATTGTGTCCGTCAATAAGCCTCTGTCAAGATAATGAATCCATTCAAAAGTAGCAAAGATGTCTCAGCTGACTTTAAAGCAGGGGTCACCAACCTTTTTGAAAGCAAGAGCTACTTCTTGGGTAGTGATTAATGTGAAGGGCTACCAGTTTGATACACACTTAAATAAATTGCCAGAAATAGCCAATTTGCTCAATTTACCTTTAACTCTATGTTATTATTAATAATTAATGATATTTTCACTTAATTGAACAGTTTAAAAAAGGAGAAAACACGAAAAAAAATGACAATTAAATTTTGAAACATAGTTTATCTTCAATTTCGACTCTTTAAAATTCAAAATTCAACCGAAAAAAAGAAGAGAAAAACTAGCGAATTCGAATCTTTTTGAAAAAATAAAAAAAATAATTTATGGAACATCATTAGTAATTTTTCCTGATTAAGATTAATTTTAGAATTTTGATGACATGTTTTAAATAGGTTAAAATCCAATCTACACTTTGTTAGAATATATAACAAATTGGACCAAGCT
Source organism: Entelurus aequoreus (assembly GCF_033978785.1). Lineage (NCBI taxonomy): Eukaryota > Metazoa > Chordata > Actinopteri > Syngnathiformes > Syngnathidae > Entelurus > Entelurus aequoreus. Next base: position 21,310,146 of record NC_084742.1, on the reverse strand, counting down.
ATATTTCTAACAAAGACAAGTCATTATTTCTTCTAGATTTTCCAGAACAAAAATTTTAAAAGAAATTCAAAAGACTTTGAAATAAGATTTATATTTGATTCTACAGATTTTCTAGATTTGCCAGAATATTTTTTTTGAATTTTAATCATAAGTTTGAAGAAATATTTCACAAATATTCTTCGTCGAAAAAACAGAAGCTAAAATGAAGAATTAAATTAAAATGTATTTATTATTCTTTACAATAAAAAAAATAAATTCACTTGAACATTGATTTAAATTGTCAGGAAAGAAGAGGAAGGAATTTAAAAGGTAAAAAGGTATATGTGTTTAAAAATCCTAAAATCATTTTTAAGGTTGTATTTTATCTCTAAAATTGTCTTTCTGAAAGTTCTAAGAAGCAAAGTAAAAAAAATAATGAATTTATTTAAACAAGTGAAGACCAAGTCTTTAAAATATTTTCTTGGATTTTCAAATTCTATTTGAGTTTTGTCTCTCTTAGAATTAAAAATGTCGGGCAAAGCGAGACCAGCTTGCTAGTAAATAAATACAATTTAAAAAATAGAGGCAGCTCACTGGTAAGTGCTGCTATTTGAGCTATTTTTAGAACAGGCCAGCGGGCTACTCATCTGGTCCTTACGGGCTACCTGGTGCCCGCGGGCACCGTGTTGGTGACCCCTGCTTTAAAGCCTATTTTAAGAGGAAAAAAACCTCCCGTCCGATGCTTGCAGCGACTACTCTGGCTACCTGTGTCGTCTCACTGCTTATTATTTGGCTGAATGAGCCGCATCGTGTCTCGCGGGGGCGGCGGGGGACACGTTTTGACATCATGACTGATTAAGGTCTCACCGCAGCCAATCAAAGTCGCGGGATTCGCCGGAGGACTCGGCAGAAGACGCTAAAGCTCATTAATGGCGGTGAAAGAGACATCCCGCGATTGGGTGCCGGCTGTAAACAACACAGAACAATCTCGGGTCCGCGTCCGCCGCCGCTTGTGGACGAACCAAAGATCTCAGCACTTTTTTTTTTGTCCCAGCGCAGTCAATTACGTTCAAGGTGAGACTCGGGGGGTGGGGGGGGGGATGCAGTCGTTTAAGCGGCTTTGCTCCACTGAGGCAAAGCTAAAGCACTCCACTGGTGACAAAAGACGCCAGCAGAAGACGGGACCGACCACCATTTTTTTCTCCTGCTTTAAGCCTACCGCCAATGCTACCTCAATCCAATCTGAGGTATTGATCAGGAAAATCAATTTGGTCCAAAGCTAGGATGGGGAGGGGCTGCAATTCATTCATAAGCTACAAGTGATAAATGCCAAAGATCCTCTATATGACAGGAGCGCTTTGCTGATTCTAAGGACTACTGTAATAAAAAATCATCCGTCGTCATTGGACAATTAGTGGTCAGGTCAGTAGGTCCCGCCGGTTTGTTTTCTGCGGGCAGGGGTTTAGGTAAGGCGGCGTAAATGCTAACCGCCATGTCCGTTCATTTGTATGCTGGGCTGCAGGTGCACTCCCTGATTACACATTCAAGCCTCAACCTGCTTCCCAAACAGGTCATAAATTAACTTCTTTTTAGCGCGCTTGTCCCGGAGAAGCATCGCATCTTTGTTTGAACGCTCCGAAACAAAATGGAAAAGGTCAGCAATATAACACCAAAGAAAAACCTGAAAATGCAAATACTGTATATGGGACTTTTTTATAGGGTTGTAAAGACGTTGATGTACGGCGGGCTTGTCAGTTTGATCGCTTTTGGATGCCTTTTTACACGTGGTACAGTGTCAGAAGATTGCGTTAAATGCTAGCTTGACATTTTTGGACGCTCAGACAAACCCAACAACAACGGAGCCCAAGGTATGATGCTACATGCATCTTTATTTCATACAGGATGCTCGTAGGCTGCAATACAGCACTCATTAGTTACCTCATCTAAAAAAAACAAGCTTTCAAGCTAATCAAAAAAAATGCTTTGTGATTAATAGTTATGTCGATATTTGATTGATATTTCTTATGAAATATCGGAAAGGTCAATGCTAATGCTTGAGCTAATGCTAAAGCTGGGCCGTCGTTGATTATAGTTGAACTCGTTCAAAGACAAAAACGTCTCGCTCAACGAAGATTTCCTATTTTCATTCTGAGTTTGAATCTGTCCCGAAATATTAAAAAATGACAAGCTTTAACGCTAATGACAGCTAATGCTAAGAACATATTTTGCCAACTAGCCTGGCCATGATCCAATATATTTAAACTCCTTCGAGAAAAAAATGTGCATCTCACAAAATTACAAGTGGGATTTTCTGCCACAAATCAGTTCTGAAATGTAAAAAAAGACAGGCTTCTATGCTCATGCTAGCTTAAGTTAGTAATAATTGTCCTACACTTGATAATCGTTGGGCTGCAACGATTAATCGATTAAATTGGTTTATTTGATTAGAAAAATATTTAATTTATATTGTGCTGCTTTGATTAATCGTTTTATGAGCGTAAGAAATAAAAATGTAACAAATCTGGAAATACGGAACTTTAAATACACTGACATGGTTTCTGCACAGCCACTACAATAGAGCGCACATGAGAGTGGGGCTGTGTGGGTGCTGTGTTCTGTGTGGCAGCAAACAGCGGGGATTTTTATCTTTGAACTTTATTCACGCACACCTGTTAAAATTGCAATGTCAATGTTAATGATGTGCATTTATTAGAAAAATAAGAACAGAGATTATAGTTAGGAGACAAATTGTTGTTTATTTCGACTATTTCCCCTAAAATACACATTGAGGCTACAGGGTGTGTTCTATCCAATTACTCGATAATTGAAAAAATACTCGATCGGTTACTTGGTTAGTAAAGTAATCGATAGCTGCAGCTCTAATAACCGTGTCATCATTAGATTTAAAGACACAAAAAAATGTTGTCTGGCTCAGTAAAAACACGTAATTATTTTTTTCAACCCAAATCACCTTGGAAAATTGGTAAAAATACCAAAGCACACATAAATTCTACTTAACAGCCACACCACTCAAAGATTTTAAAAAATGTACGTCTCGCTATGCAAAGCTGAGCAATGTTTTTTCCTCGCCTTAGTAAGATAAAGTAAAATATTGTAAAAGACCTGCTGCTTTCATCTTATGCTATTGTGCTTAAAAAAACATTATATTTGTACTTAATAGCCACGCCAGTGTTGAATAGACTTGAACACAAATAGAAAAGAATGCTCTTTAAATGTGTGCTATATCTTTCTCTCAAATGCAAGCAGTTTCAGGGGGGGAAAAAATCTATAAAAAAGACAAGCTAATGCTATTGCTAATGCTTTTATGGTAAATTAAAAAAAAATGGTATTACGTTAAACAGCCGCTCCGTCGTTGAAAAGATTTGAACTCAAAGACAAAAATGTGCGTCTTGCTTTGTTCAGGTGTGCTTTTATTTTCTTCTTTTATTTTCTTTAGCATAAGTTCGTTCACAAATATCGGATATGACAAAATGTCGACAGAGAGAAACGCGGCAATGCAGCAATGATGTCATGACATCGTCTGATGTCACTGTTTGACATCATGATCATCATCAAGATCCTTGAACCGCGAAAATTTTTTGGGGTTTGTTGATTTTTATCATTAGTTTTTTTGCACAGCGCACGTCAAAAAAAACAAAACAAGAACCATTGAAAAAATAATACTTTGGAAGGTGCCAAATTTAAAAGGTGTCATTCTTTTAATATTATTTTCAAATGTATTTGTAATTATTTCAAGTAATCAAACAATTAAATAAAGACTTATTGATCGGCATGAGGCTTAACACCAAGGTTGCCATGGAGACCAACGTTTTGCTCAAATTCCAAGCAACTTCTATTGTCAGAAAACTTTTTGTTGAAGAGTCTAAAGCAGATTGAGGATTAAATAACACAATACCATACTTGTACTTGTAGGCTTCAATGAAAGAGTGCTTAATGTAAACGACTGCTGGGAAACAATTGTAATGACAGAAATAAAGACATCATGTCCTTCAAGGAGGCAAATTACGTTCCACTAATACGGAACGCAATATGTTGTCTGTAAAAAAAACAAATAGAACGCCTTTGAAGTGTGGTATAAGATGCCATGAGGGTGAAGGGATGAACATCCTGTGGCACATGCGCCATATATGGCTCGCTACTGCATTAGCTCTGTCCCAATTACTAAAAAATGCATTAACACAAAATATATATATATATATATATATATATATATATATATATATATATATATATATATATATATATATATATATATATATATATATATATATATATATATATATATATATATATATATATATATATATATTCTGTCTACAATGGATGAATGAGGATTATTTCACCCAATTTTTTTTTTTTATTCACCGCAAAAATATGCATTTTATTTATTTCAATTCACTACACTTATTTACTTACAATATTTTGTTTGGAAACTTAATATTTTTAATTCATCCATGTTTGTCATTGATTTTACCAAATGTGTTTTATGAAGTTTTGAATGAATTATGTATTTTTGAATATTTTTTATTTTTGTCACCTCACTTTTTGTTGTTTTGATTATTTATTTTTTTTTGCATTTTCTAGTTTTTGATGCCTTTTTATCCCTTATGTCTGTATGTACCGTATTATTGTTATTTCGAATACAGTATGTGTTCGGAAAAAATTTTGAATGCCTTGTTTATTTTGAATACTTTAGTGACCTTGTTGTGCATGCATCAAGTTTAAAGGAATTTTCCCATCTTTTTTATTATCCATCCTTCCATCCATTGTCTACCGCTTATTATGAGACTTTACAAGATACTGTATAAACAATGTGTATTTACAGTATATATTGAATATGTTGGTGACTTTATTGGCATGCACTGCGTTTCCACTGGTTTTAGTTATTAATTTAATCAACTTATGAATTGAAAATGTATTACTAGATGAGTTAAATTGACAATTTATGACACATAGGAGAGATTACTGAACTCAATATGTTAGTGCAAAACATGTGTGAAAAGGTGTAAAGCTATTTGCTTTATTTCACATTTCCACTATCTTGAAATCTGCATTTTAGTCATAATAGTTTATTACCAGGGACGTTCCATGTCATTTGGGGTATTAAATACCTGTCAAAAGCGGAATTAAATGACTTTTTCCTGCGCTTAGATATTAGAATGCAGTAGAATGTGCTTAAAAGAGCACACAGGGATGGAACACACAAGTGGACGCCAGTGAAAGTTGGTCAGTCAATGCAGCACGGGGAAATGCAAATGTCCCATTACATCTAAACGCACCGCCAGCACGCGTTGATGTCAATTAGAAGGGAGAACGGAGCATGGATGAATAAATGAAAGCATGGAACCGTGTTGTTGTTATTGTGTTTCACACTCACCAACGTGCTTCAAATGTTAAGCCTTTTGATCCAAAAGAAAGGGGAATGAAAATATGTCCAAAGGGAGGGGGTCGGGGGGGGGGTCCACATCCACGCGTCTTACATCCTCACTTCCTGGCTTGTGGCACAATGCGTCCTATTCTGTGTGGGCATCACACAATAAAGCAAAAGAGTATTCCCAATGAGCCGAAATCACTCTTCAAACTGCACAATTTGAGGGACAAAACTGCATGCGCACCGGATGAGTCCGATCCGGCAAAGACAGAAAGAGAGAGAGGGGCGATGAAAAGGTGAGAGAGTGGGGGGGGTAAAAAGAGAGAGAGAGAGAGAGAGAGCGAGAGCAGTGCCGCTGTTGGCGTATACTCTGGCGCCCCCTAGCAGCACACTTTAGGTGACATGCTGCACTGTAAATCTTCATCAGCAGGGGGCTTCAAAGCAAAAAGGGGAATAAATGCAAATGTTAAGGAGCATTGAGTTGTAATATCACGAAGAAACAATGTGTAGATGTTTAGTTTGTCGTAATGTTACGAGAAACCAAAAAAAAATAAAGCTGCAATTTTGTGAAAACAAGGTGTGGAAAGTCATCATGTTAAAAGTATTCTGTGAATAAAGCCTTGATATTATGAAGAAAAATAAATTATTACGAAAAATTTTGAGGGCATTGAATCGATCACAACTGGACTGTTTATGACAATCTGAACAGTTTAGTAAAGAATACAAGAAGCGGCATAGAGCTGCAGCCATCAATTAGTAAGTAACAGTAATAGATCGATTAGTTTGTCCAATTAATCGAGGAATCAGTTTAAACCCAATGTGTATTTTAGGGAAAATCCAGGTTTTTTGCTTGTCAGAAATGACTCTTTTTTTTCTTTTTATAAATGTACATCATCAACATTGAAATTGCACTTTTTTTAACCAGCGTGCATTAATAACAAAAATGGATGAAAACATTGTTGTGCTGCAGCACCCACGCACCCCCACTCTCATGCACACTTTGTTACAGCGGCCGTGCTAAGAACTGTCCACTTATTTAAAGTTCCATGCAGTCCTGATTTTATCATTTTGTATTAATTCACTCATTAAACAATTACTTAAAACAAGAGAATATAAATCTAAGTGTTTTTAATCAAATTAACTGATTTAATCTATTTGCTGCACATTATTTGATATACAGTGCACCCGGAAAGTTTTCACAGCGCTTCACTTTTTCCCTATTTTGTCATGTCACATGCACAGCCTTACTCCAAAATTGAATAAATTATTTTTTTCTCCGCAAAATTCTACAAACAATACCCCACAATGTCAAAAAGGTATTTTTTTTTAGAATTGTTTGCAAATTTATCAAAAAATAGATGCTATAGCTCTGACAGAGTGACCATCCGGTTCTTGGTCACCTCCCTGACTTCGGGCCCTTCTCCCCAGATTGCTCAGTTTAGACAGACATATTGGGCCCAGCAAAGCCGGCGGTGTTTCCGGGTGTTGTTGATAAATGGCTTTCGCTTTGCATAGTAGAGTTTTAACTTGCACTTACAGATGTAGCGACAGACTGTAGTTACTGACAGTGGTTTTCTGAAGTGTTCCGGAGCCCATGTGGTGATATCCTTTACACACTGATGTCGCTTTTTGATGCAGTTCCGCCTGAGGGATTGAAGGTCACGGGCATTCAATGTTGGTTTTCAGCCTTGCTGCATACATGCAGTGATTTCTCCAGATTCTCTGAACCTTTTGATGATATTACGGACTGTAGATGGTGAAATCCCTAAATTCCTTGCAATAGCTGGTTGAGAAATGTTGTTCTTAAACAAATTGGTCATGCATTAGTTCACAAAGTAGTGACACTCGCCCCATCCTTGTTTGTGAATGACTGAACAATTCATGGAAGCTGTTTTTATACCCAATCATGGCACCCACCTGTTCCCAATTAGCCTGTTCACCTGTGAGATGTTCCAAATAAGTGTTTGATGATCATTCCTCAACTTTCTCAGTCCTTTTTGCCACTTGTGCCAGCTTTTTTGAAACATATTGCAGGCGTCAAATTCAAAATTAACTATTTGCAAAAATTTTGAACGTGAAGTATCTTGTCTTTGCAGTCTTTTCAATTGAATATAAGTTGAAAAGGATTTGCAAATCATTGTATTCTGTTTTTATTTACGATTTACACAACGTGCCAACTTCACTGGTTTTGGGGTTTGTAAATAAAAGTCTGCTTACAATGGAACCGATGAGAGCTCCTCTATTCCGCCTATAAAACCCAATAAATAACCACCCCAAAACTGCCAACAATACTCCATTTACATTTACACCTCAATAATAACCAGGTATTAGGGATACTATTATTATTATTAGCACTTACAGACAAACTTTTTAGAGCAGCGCCGTAATTACGAGCTTGTGTGCCTACTGTATGTGACATCGGCTGGTGAGCTGCTTTCTCACCTCGAAGCTCGGGAAAGTTTATTCCAGATCATAAATCATGCCTCTCACCTTGATAGTAGAAAGAGGAGGACGTAATCCGACAAGTTGGTACACTTTGACAGCCAATTTAGACCCGTAATGGCGAGAAAGACACAAAGACGCTTGGTTCCACCTCCCTTTTTTCTTGGCGAGAATTTTGAGTCTTTTTAAATCTAAGCGGGAATATAACAACATTGCAATGACAGCAGACCTTGTACAGAAAGTGATATTTTAATATGTTTGTTGATTCTCATGAAGTCTGCAGTGAGTAATAATCAGTGATGTTGAATGAAAATAAAATGTTGTGATGCCTTTTTTAAATGAATGCGCCGCGTATGTTTAAAATGATAAAAAATAACTACATATTAAATGTTATTATAAATGTGCTTGTTACTACATTACATATATACTTACAGCATGTGTATAAAACCTCAATGTAGGTGTTTGGATGTTTTTTAGGGGCCTTTATAGGCAGAATAGAGCGGCCCCCATAGGCTCCATTGTAAGCTGACTTTTGATCGCATTTATTCACTAGTTAGAATGCATTAAAAATGTAACATATGTGTTCTTGTCTTACATAAAGATTGTGATAGATAGGCAAAAAAAAAAAAGTGCAGTTCCCCTTTGAGTAGCAGTTTTGAGGGGGGATAGTGGCAGAAAAAGTATAATATCATGACAATAAAGTTGAATATTATAGGATTAAGAGGATAATTTTATGAGGAAAAATAATAGTAAAGAAAAAAAAACTGCACACATTTTACAAAAATAAAGTCATAATATTAATAGAAAAATGTTGAAATTTCATTAGAAAAAAGTCATAATCAACATAAGTATTATGACAGAAAGAAATGTCCTTATAGAAGCACAACATTTAAATATTTAGGTAAAAATACATATTTTTACAGCTGTAAATTGTTGTATCAAACAAGTATAAACTTGTAATTTTTCTAAAAAATTTTTTAGAATTAAGTCAAGAATAAGAAGGTAATAAAGTCTTAATGTGATGAGGAAAACATAAAAACCTGATGGTGTCAGGCCTTTCGTGACAAAGGGCATGGCTTTGATTCCTGGCCAGGTTTTCATCAGGAAGGACGTCCGCCATAAAACCAACCCCAAACCATTCATGCAATTTGACTCACTGTGGAACACCTGACACGGAAAAGCCAACAGTGAAAACATATATACTGTATATCACAAGAAGAAAGTGTTTGAAAAAAACACAACTGCAAAAATGGGAATAAAAAGAAAGAAAGTGGAACGTTAGAAAGTCAAAGTTCCTATTTGAAGAATGTAGAAAACCCTGTTCTATAGTTTATATTGTGTTCTATTACTGTTTGTATTATCTGTGCTTTAGCAAACCCCGTTTCCATATGAGTTGGGAAATTGTGTTAGATGTAAATATAAACGGAATACAATGATTTGCAAATCATTTTCAACCCATGAAAATGAAAATGTGTGGCGCATTACGAAGCCTAAAATACCACAACGGAGACCCCCGGACTGTTGAACAACTTAAGCTGTACATCAAGCAAGAATGGGAAAGAATTCCACCTGAGAAGCTTAAAAAGTGTGTCTCCTCAGTTCCCAAACGTTTACTGAGTGTTGTTAAAAGGAAAGGCCATGTAACACAGTGGTGAACATGCCCTTTCCCAACTACTCTGGCACATGTTGCAGCCATGAAATTCTAAGTTAATTATTATTTGCAAAAAAAAAATAAAGTTTATGAGTTTGAACATCGAATATCTTGTCTTTGTAGTGCATTCAATTGAATATGGGTTGAAAAGGATTTGCAAATCATTGTATTCCGTTTATATTTACATCTAACACAATTTCCCAACTCATATGGAAACGGGGTTTGTACATATAATATTATTTTTCTAATAGGCATCTAGTGATCTTCTGAATGTGTCATTTGATTGTGTACCAAATGTGTCGCAACAAGTATTTATTATAAACATTGTCTGCATTTGTGAGTTCAATGTGTTTTTTGAGCTGGGTTGTTTATACTAATATTGCAAATATAATGCATTTTGCCAAAATTCATAGACTAAAATAAAATTCTGCATTATTTGTTACATGTTCTATATTAATTGTATGTAGACTCCGAAAGCATACGAATGGCTAAATGAAGTGAAAATAACCATGAGTATTGGCCACAAGATAAGACCAGAGCATTTAAAGCACGCTGTTCAGTATCATTGCCACTGATTGGCTTAGCCTCAGGCAGCATTATATTGGATTAAAAGAGTGAAAGGGTGACTGAAGGGTGTTATTTCATGTCTAGAGGGCTCTCATAATGTTAAAATCATATTGAGGTTTCAAAAAGTTGTTGTATGCTATTGCTATGGGAAAATATTTGATTTATAATGAATTATTCCTACTTCACATAAATTAATTTACCACGGGCAACGAGTTAACAGCGATAAACAACTTTTTTCTGTAATTGACATCCATCCATTTTCTACCGCTTGTCAAACTAAGTTAATTTTGGGTACTCTTAATATTTGTGCATGTTCAGGCACCTGCAGGTATAAGGTCCACAGTGGGGTGGTCACACGTGGCTCACTGGGCATGTGCGTAATTGCATGGGTGGTATCATAGCGGGCCGATATGGGGGCCTCACTCCGCCCTAGGTGGAACTACAGGGTGTAGCCGCAGGAGCCACCGCACGGACCCCAAACATGCCGTGTCAAGCTGTGACCCATGGGTAATTACACCTGTAAGGTCCTCCCCCAGCCCTGGCACCATAGTGCCTCCCTGGGCAGGTCCAAGGTCAGGGGACGCTTCATTGCAGACCTACTTTTTAAGGGGGGGCTATATGTCTCTTAACGGGGTGTTCAGCAAGAGGACGTCCTTGCTTGTCCCCAATGGCGGATGAAAGTGGGTGCAGGACATTGAAGCAGGAAAGCTATACTGTAGTTTGAGACTAAACTGCATGGAACATTTCAAAATAAAAAGGTAGCTTGTGCAAAACAGTAAGTCGTGCCCGCCCACCTTTGACATTACATCATCATCCCCACACACACACCCACGAAACACTGAACAGGACTTGTAAAGACGCCCATACGGTCACGAGCACGCGTGGAGGTTCTTGTTTTTCCTTGACTACTTGAAGACTTTTTGGAGTATGTTTTCAGAGAATTTTCAAAATAAATTAGTAACACAGCAATAAGTAACACAGCATAATATCAACATCTCATATTGATTCTATAATATCACACAATAGATGTATGCTTTGTTTTTAAGTAACATTTTAGAAAAACAGTTTTTTAACCAAGTCAATGACATTTTAAATATAAATAACATTTTAGAGAGACATCAGTCTGGTTTCAGAATGAACCACAGTACCGAGACAGCACTTTTAGAGATTTTAAATGACATCAGGTGGAATTTGATGTCACATTACTGTAATCATAAGCAAATATCAGATTAACAATGTACACTCCATTCAAAACATTGCTTTTTAAAATGAAGTATCAATACACCAACATCAAATAATCCGTGTCATACTGAGGTACTGTCCCACGTTGTTTCATTATATTCAATACATACTGTACACAGTTACACCTATTAGAATCAGAAAAAAAAACTAATATAATACTGTGCTGCAAAATAATACTGTAGGTACAGTATTTACAACGCTTCACTTTTTCCACACGTTACAGCTTTATTCCAAAATGGAATACAATTATTTTTGTCCTCAACATTCTCCAGACAATATCCCATAATGACAATGTAAAAAGGTTTTTATTTTGCTAATTTGTTAACAAAATATAAAAGCACAAGTACTTAAGTATTCGCAGCCTTTGCTCAATACTTGCAGCAATTACAGCCTCAAGTATTTTTGACATTGTCATTATGGGGTATTGCCTGTAGAATTTTCCGGACAAAATAATAAAAGGTTGAAAAAGTTAAGCGCTTTCCGGATGCACTGTAGCTGATCCGACCTGATTTGAGTTACAGTATTGCAGTATTTGGTGTTATATTGAAGTGGTGACATGCTTTAATTCATTATTGTGATTGATTTGTTGTAGAAGCTATCCCTTACTGTGTTTGTCTTCGATCTCAGCATCCTGTATCGCCTGCCAGAGGGCAGCAGCTCAAACAGCAGTTGTCCTGAGAGTGAGTGAGTGAGTGAGTGAGTGAGTGAGTGAGTGAGTGAGTGAGTGAGTGAGTGAGTGAGTGAGTGAGTGAGTGTGTGTTCTTGCAGGGAGATGCTGGTGCCCTTTTGAAAGCACAGGAGGTGCACAGGAGCTGCAGTATATCAGCACACTCTGAATGGAACAGCAGTAGAAGACGGTCAGCAGCGTCACCCTCAGGTAGTAATCAGATATTTAAACTATAACTACAGTTGTATCGTGATATCATTCTCCAAAGTCTTGAAAGCAACATCAGATATCAATACTGTTACTGTACAACAGCTAATACAATAGCTGTAGTGTGATATTTTTGGTATTGTAAGCAAGATATCCCGATAATATTGCCAAAATCTAAGATAGGCTCCAGCACCCCCCGCGACCCCGAAAGGGATAAGCGGTAAAAAATGGATGGAATGGGATAATTTCCATGCTGTAATAACAGCTGTGTCATGATATCACTCTCAAAACGTCAGTATCTTTACAGTGAAGCATCAATACACCGACATCCTATATGAATACTAAGATACTGCACATACTATCAGTGCTTCTACAGTGTGATAATAACACAACAAAATCAGGTTTTGATACTGTGATAACAGCTGTATCATGATATCGTTCAGCAAACGTTATTTTCATTTACAGTGAAGCACCAACATCAGATATCAATAGTGTGATACTGCAAATAGCTGTATTGTATTGTGATATTATTGTAATTGTTGGCACAATACCTGCTAATATTGTACTATCCTTGCATCTACTGTGTGGTATCAATACACTAAAATCTGATTTGTATACTGTATCGTGATATCAGATAGGGATAATGCACAATAGCTGTACTGTGAAGTGAAGTGAATTGAATTATATTTATATAGCACTTTTCTCTAGTGACTCAAAGCACTTTTACATAATGAAACCCAATATCTAAGTTACATTTAAACCAGTGTGGGTGGCACTGCGAGCGGGTGGGTAAAGTGTCTTGCCCAAGGACACAACTGCAGTGACTAGGATGGCGGAAGCGGGGATCGAACTTAGAACCCTCAAGTTACTGGCACGGCCACTCTACCAACCGAGCTATACCGCCCCCTGATATGTGATATTGTTAATGTTGCCAAACTATCCGCTAATATTGTACTATCGTTGCATCTACTGTGTGGTATCAATACACTAAAATCAGATTTTTATACTGTATCATGATGTCAGATAGCGATAATGCACAATAGCTGTACTGGTATGTGATACTGTTACTGTTACCAAAATATCCGCTAATATTGTACTATCGTTGCATCTACAGCGTGGTACCAATACCACAATAAAAATCAGACTTGTATACTGTGATAACAGCCATATTGTGATATCCTTCTCAAAACATTACCTTTTACAGTGAAGCATCAAGAAACATCACTGTGATACTGCATAATTTCTACATTTTGATGTCACTGTTCTTGTTAGCCAAATATTAAGCTGATATTGTACTACCCTTGCATCTGGAGTGTGGCATCGATACGCCAACACCAGATATGGATATTGCACGACATTTTAATATTATTGTATTATTATGTTAGTGTTGCCAAAATATTGCATTGGTATTTTTCACTGTGCAGTATCAAGAAATCAAACCAGATAACCATATTGTTACTTTTGCCAAAGTATTGCATAATTAACCCTCATGTACAGTATCATTACATCAGCATCAGATCTTGACAGTATATTGCAAAACACCTTTATTGTTTCATTATTATATAACAATTAGAAATCAGGCAAGATATCACGACTGGGATAACCATAACTGCTGTATCATGATTGAATAATTGGAATCAAACGATAATATATTGCAACTTGTCACATTTCTATCTCCCATTGTGCTTTATTGAAACATTAAACCAGATAGGTATCATGATATCACATAATAGCAATATCATTACCAGTGCAAAAGTATCACATCTTTATCCTTCATGGTACAGTCATGATACACCAACATTAGATATCACAGAATATCTTTAATGTAATATTGTTACGATGCTGTTATCGCTCACTGTGCAGTATCGTTACACCAACACCTGCTATTGTATTGTGATGAGATGGCACTACTGTGAAATGGCATGAAAAGCTGTATTGCGAGATTATCGTTAGCAAAATAATATTGTATCATTAAGAGTGAGATGTATATTTATTGGATAGTGATACTGCAATATACATACTTTGATTGACAGTATAACATCATATCGTCTTTTGCACACCAGTTGAGTTACTTTAGTGAAAGCATTGATGTTAATGTCATGAAAATAATAATAAATTAAAACTCACCCTGTATGAGACAAATCTTGTTCGGCAGGACCCTCAGGCTGCTGGAAAGCGATACAAATTAGTCTAGTGGAAACGGTGACAGCTCTAAAGTCATCCACCTGCTGCCTTGATGTTTTACCTACCAACTTCTTTAAGAATGTTTTTGACTGCCTATCAACAGACATCTTGCAAATAGTTAATAATTCTATTAAATCGGGCAATTTCCCGAAGGCTTTCAAAACTGCAGTCATTAAACCTCTTCTAAAAAAGCAGAGCCTAGATGCCTCTGTTATCAACAACTACAGACCAATTTCAAATCTACCATTCATAAGTAAAATAATTGAGAAAGTTGTCCTCCAACAACTAAATCACTTCTTGGCTTCTACTGGCTGCCACAACAACTTCCAGTCAGGATTTCGACCTCTTCATAGCACAGAGACGGCCCTTCTTAAAGTTATAAATGACATCCGTCTAAACACAGACTCTGGCAAAACTTCAGTATTAATGCTTTTGGACCTCAGTGCTGCATTTGACACTGTCGACCACTCAATACTTTTGGACAGGTTGGAAAACTGGGTGGGGATCTCAGGCACAGTTTTAAGCTGGTTCAAGTCATATCTACAAGATAGGAACTATTTTGTTTCCATTGGTGACTTTGTATCAGAACCAACCAACGTAACGTGTGGAGTCCCCCAAGGTTCAATCTTGGGGCCGACTTTATTTAACATCTATATGCTCCCACTAGGACAAATCATGCAAAATAATAACATTGACCATCATTGCTATGCCGATGACACCCAAATCTATGTAGCGCTATCACCAAATGACTATCGCCCCATAGATCTTCTGTGCCAGTGCATTGAGCAAGTCAAACACTGGATGTGCCAGAATTTCCTACAACTAAATGAAGATAAAACTGAGATAATTGTTTTTGGTGCTAAAAAAGAAAGGTTTAAAGTCATCCAACACCTTAAATCACTGTCCCTGAAAACCTCAAATAAAGCCAGAAATCTTGGGGTTATTTTAGATTCTGATTTACATTTCGACAGTCACATCAAATCAGTAACAAAATCGGCCTACTATCACCTCAAAAATGTAAAAAGACTTAGAGGGCTCATGTCAGCTCAAGACTTAGAAAAACTTGTACATGCCTTTATTACCAGTAGGCTAGACTATTGTAATGGTCTCCTTGCAGGTCTTCCCAAAAAAACTGTCAGGCAGCTACAGCTTGTTCAGAACGCTGCTGCTAGAGTTCTAACAAAGACCAAAAAATGTGAGCACATTACACCAATTCTTAAATCCTTACATTGGCTCCCTGTACATCAGAGAATAGATTTCAAAATCCTCCTGCTCACATATAAATCACTACATGGTCTAGGGCCCAAGTATATCACTGATATGCTCCCACTATATACGCCCTCTAGATCACTAAGATCTTCTGAGACCAATCTGTTAGCGGTTCCAAGAGTAAACTCAAATCAAGGGAGATCATCATTCAGTCACTATGCAACACATAGCTGGAATAAACTTCCTGAAGATGTCAGACTTTCCCCAACTCTCACTACTTTTAAAACTAGACTGAAGACTTTTATGTTCACCTTAGCTTTCAGCTAAATCTTTTAATCTTTTAACTTTTAACGTCTGCACTGTTTTTATTTTTATTGTCTGCATTTTAATTTTGCTTTTATTTTCTTTCATTTCACTTTGTTGTCTGTGAAGCACTTTGAGTCTGCCTTGTGTATGAAAAGCGCTATACAAATAAAGTTGCCTTGCCTTGCCTTGCCTTGTCATTTTAATAATAATAATAATAAAATACACCTGTCTGTCAGTCTATTCCATTCAAACCTCTCCGTCACCACAGGTAAGACCAAGAAGTTGCCAAAGGAATAGAAGGACAAGATTGTTGACCTGCACAAGACTAAAACGGACTACAAGAATCTTGGTGAGAAACAGATGGTATTGAAGCAAAAGGTTTACATGACATAGAACTGTGGGTCTCAAACTTTTTCCACCAAGTACCACCTCGGAAAACACTTGACTCCCCAAGTACCACCATAATGACCAACATTGAAATACGGTAGCATAGTAGGTATAGTCATTAAAACAAGGCAGAATTTTTATTTTAAGAAGTATATTTAATATTTTTCCCACTGTAAAACATGACACACAGTTATAACAGTAAACTTTAATTGATTCTTTGGAGTACCACTAGATGGAGCCCACATACCATTAGTTTGAGAATCACTGATATAGACAATATACGCCATAAATTATATGAATTTGACCAGCGACAGAGATTTTAATACTATCATATCGTGATAATCAATGATGATGATATTTTCTAGCTGTGTCCCACAAATTTGGCAACGACAAGTCAACGGGTCCTCAACGCAATGGAGCGAGCTAGTGTCACTCCACAGTGCGACGCTGCTTCTAAATCGCTGTATCATACAAGTAGTATTATCACTGGAGGACAAGCTAAACATGCTACACTACCCACTGCAGGAGGATACAATAAGCCATGCTAATTTTTTTAAGCTAGAGCTCTTGGATGTAAACAGGGGTATATATACATATACATATATATATATACACACATATATATATATATATAAATATATATATATACACATATGTATACACATACATAGGCTCATATATATGTGTATATATATATATATATATGAGCCTATCTCATATATATATATATGAGATAGGCTCATATATATATATATATATATATATATATATATATATATATATATATATATATATATATATATATATATATATATATATATATATATATATATATATATATATATATATGAGATAGGCTCCAGCACTCCCCGCGACCCCAAAAGGGACAAGCGGTAGAAAATGGATGGATGGATGGATACATATATATATTTTTTATATATATATATATATATATATATATATATGAGATAGGCTCCAGCACTCCCCGCGACCCCAAAAGGGACAAGCGGTAGAAAATGGATGGATGGATGGATACATATATATATTTTATATATATATATATATATATATATATATATATATATATATATATATATATATATATATATATATATATATATATATATATATATATATATATATATATGTGTGTGTGTGTGTGTGTGTGTGTGTATATATATACAGACCAATTTGCTTCTCATAAATATGTGCTATAATCTGATACACTTATTGAAAGACAAAATCTTATTTTAATAAAATGCATTTATAACTAAAACCAATTATAATCTGAAATCAAGGTAAAACAAAAAAAAAACATTTCTTCCCAGTTTATTTTATGATAGAACAATTGATGTAAAATCTATGATTTTTATTTAAGAAATTGTTCTCTTTCCGGTCGTATATGACAGTAGTTTACACTAACCATGACCTCAAAATCTTCTCCAAATAAATCTTCAGGAATTTGGTTCTAACATCTACTATAACAAACATGTCTGACAGCCTGTTTCATGTTTATCAGAAGAGGAGACGTGAAAAATTCTCAGCCTTTGTTTATAAAAAAAAAAAAAAGAGCAGATTAAGATGGTAACAGACTCTAAGCTTGATCTGCCTCTTTCTGAAACAGACAACCCTCAATTTCTCTCATCTCAAGGTTTACATACTCAGATGTTCCATTTAACCTGCTTTCTGTAATACCCCCCCCCCCAGTGGAAAGCATTTATTTATACAGATGTTTGTTTTTTTGCCACTTTAATTCATGCTTTGTTCTTTTCTTGTTTGCCCTTTTTAAAACGTTGTGTTCTCATTCTTTAATGGGTTATTTTTTCTTTTCTTTTGTTGTCCTTCAATCTCCTTGTTTTATTTCCCCATTTCCCTTTATCCAAGTGTTTTCTCTTTAGATTTTCCATTTACTTGTTGATATATTATTTTTCCCAATTTCAATCTAATTTGTACACGTTTTTTGTTGTTTGAAGGGTTCTTTTGAGCCATACAATTATTTAATTCTGTTTGACCTTTATTTCTTTAAACATTTTTCTTTCAAATTTTTCCTTCTTTTGTTTTTCCTAAATATTTCTTTTAGAACCCCTCACCCCTTTTTCCATTGTTTCTACATTTGTTTTTTCACACAAAAACACACCAACTAAACTTGTCCCCCTGTATGGATTGATTTAATTAATATTTCCCAATCATTATGATGCCACGACAGCTGTCAGGTGTGCAAAGCAACCACAGATTAGCCATAAAATCTTGACCAAGTGTCACGTTTAGACTGATGTGCCCACATAAAACAGAAGTAACTTAACAGTACAGACAGACACACTCAACAGAGAAGAACTGTGCCATCCTCTTGACAATTAAATGTAAACATGAACATAATGCTAGACATGTTTAATTAACAAATTGCATATACATTCCCTTCTTCTTTAAGTCACTTTGCTCATGCAAAGAGAAACAATTAATATAGATTAAACATGAATTATATTTAATTGTAATTAATGCAAAGCAAATGTAAATTGTTTGACAGCAGTAGTTTATATTACCAGATATTGTATATCATTCGATAGATTATTTTTTGATTTTCCAAACTATATCATCTGCCTAAGCTAATAAACTAACAAAACAAATGACATTTTATTTTCAGTCTGGTCACATACTTGTTTTATTGCAGCATACTTCTGTGTACACATTTCATTCCTTTCCACAGGACGGTGAGAATCACTATTTTTGATTAATTGTTACAAGTTTTAATCTTTCATGACACATTAAAAGGGTTATTAGTCATTAAAAACACTGACTGCATGTCAATAATACAAAAATAAATAGAGAAACTCCTTTCTTTAAGTTTGTTTGTTTTGGAAGGACAAACAAGTTAAGACTGTGGGGTGAATTGGACGTTGTATTTTGTCCATTCTTTCAGTGGAATGTTTTCAAATATTAAACAGCAGTAGTGAAAAGGTCCGAGCAAAGTTGTTGTGTTGAAACTGTAAAAAAAATAAAATAAAAAAATAATACGTCAACTGAGTCATGAATAGCAGGAGTGAATAATATAAAAGGCAAACACAGCCACCATGCTTTTGAATTAGCGATTGTCTGTGACTTCATTCTGTTCTGTTTGTGCTGCTGGCACACATATTTACACAAATCAGAGGTCCTACTTCTGCACCTGTACATGCCACCAAGAAAGGCACTAACATTCATTAAGACTCAAAGCCGACAAACCGGAAAAGTTGCAAAAAATGTGCTCCTCCTAAAGAAAAGAAAAAACAAAACAACAAAAAAACCAATATGTACACGAGTTACAAAGGTGATTTTTGTTTTCCAGAAAGTGCACTAACAGTCAGTGTCAGGCTATAAGACACTTAGGAAAAGTAAGAACAACAAACGCTACACATAAAATTTAAGGCCAACAGTTGCATCACCAGGCGGAGTACCGTGGAGGTGTCCCGATAATAACAGACTAGATGAAAGGGGCGCCAAAACATTTGAGGCACCACTGCACGTTGGCGCTGGGCGGCCGGTCAATGTGGTGCAGAGATTTGAGTTGCTCCTTGCTCAGATTCTCGTAGGCCAGCAGGTACTCTCTGTCAAAGGCCTCTAAGCAACAATATAACTCGAGTTAGAAAAGCAGAAACAATACAAATAAATGGTGTTATGATGCAGCGTTCACTCACCGACGTCAATGTTTTCCCGTCCCAAGGCCACAAGTGAGAGAAACAAAATTTCTCTGTAAATACTCCTTGAAGAAATAACAAAAATGGCATAATCATATGAAATGTATTTATTTAAAACGATCGCACGGGGTGTCCTTTTTTTTCCACTGTAAATCGATTTGTGGCATCTAAAAGTTGTAATTTTGCGAGAAATAAAAATACATTTTACAAAAATAAAAAATATACATACAATATGCAAGGTTCTAGGACTGCAGCTATTGATTATTTAAGTAATAGATTAATCGATTGATTGGTTTGTTCAATTAATTGAATGAACCACACTTTATAGCCTCAATGCATATTTTCAACAAATTGAAATCAAATAAACAAAAAACTTAGTTTGCCATAACCTTCATTCTTTTTTCAAAGAAATACACAGTCATCAATATTGAAATTGCATTTTAAACACGTGTGCAATAATGAAATGAAAATATATTACCGGTAAATATAAGTTGATATTTATATATACTCTCATGTGCGCTCTATTACAGAGTGTGGAAACTACCTGGACATATTTCAAGTTCCAGGGACATCATGCAGTCCGGATTTCATCAATTGTGTTGCAGCTCTATAAGGTTTATACTAATATGTTTTGTCATTAATAAAATAAAGCTGGCATGTACATCTACATGGGTTGCTTGACAAAATGTATAATATCAAAATAGAACCCGCATCTTTCAATTTTCTTTAGTATGCGGCCTCCCAGAAGTAATGAGAATTGTTGATTTTTATGATTCCGATTAAATTTTAAATTTTGCTTTAGGATTCAGTTCTTTATCGGTTCTCTTATTGATTCTCATTTGGATAAAAGGATAAACAAGCTGATTAGCGTTAACCTTATTTAGTTTAGAAGAAACTTGAATGTACAAACGCAACAGTGAGGTCGTAAGAGGCCGACAACCTCCATGGGGTGCCAGGGTTTAGGACTCAAGGTTTCCCCAGAAAAAAAACCTTTTAAAAATAACTATAATGTAATAATACAATCAATAGTCTACTGTAGACATAAAAAATTACATTAAATTATTATTTTCAAAAGAATATATGAGCAGACCACTCAAAAGTAAACCTATGTCAGCTAGTGACAAATACAAGCAAGTCAAGTCCAATAAAAGTGTGCATTGTGCAATTCTGTAAACATCAGCTATAAACATTAAGCACTATTTTGCTGAAAAATAAGCATATGTGTTTTCTTCTCAGGAAGAATATATTTTTCTGCCTATTGACAGTGTCTCCACTATGGAAACCAATTCTCAGACAGGGAGGAGGCCTGCAGCCTGCCAGTCAGATTTCCATGATAAGTATTTATGTCAAGTTTACAGTTTTTAACAGCATTTTTTACAATGAGGTGCTAACATGACAGGCAGTGTTCGTTAGTTAGTTGATTAGTTAGTTACCTGCAGTATATCTCCGACATTGTCGCTGTTGCTGCTAGTGGAGATTCAATTCCGGTTTGGACAGGCTCCAAAACGCGTCATTCGTTCAAAGTTTTCACATTCTGTGTGTGCTACTGTTACTGCTAGTATTTCCTCTGTTTAATGAAAGATCCACTTTGCAAGTATTGCACATTGCCCTTATGTCTTCCTTTCCCGTGAGTAGCTCTCCAGTTTTTGTGCCACTTCCACAGAAATCGATTAGGGCATCGTTAACAAAACTGGCAAATGATTCCCAGGAATCGAAACATTGGGAGCTGATTTTCCATTCCCGTCCCCAGACCTCAGTGAAAAAAATTTGGACACCCCTGCCCTAAAAATTACAGTGAGACTTTTGTACAGTGCATTGAGCTGTGTGAGAAATTCCAGGTCAATCTGAAAAATGCTAATAGTGCTACCATGTGGTGCATCGGTCATACAAATAAAAGCATGTGCGACACAGTGGGTGTTTGTGATTTGGCACATTGTCACCAGGAGCAATGCGTACGTACCTCTGCCGCTTGATGCCCTCCGGAAGCCGTTTGCTCTCTCTGATCAGCAGGTTGATGGGCCCGTATACGTCGTTGGTCTGGATGTTGCGGACAATGGTGTTGAGGAGCGTGCGAATATCCTGATGGTCCGTCGGCGCCAACGTCCCCTTTTTTTCCACTGGGAAAACAACAAGAAGAAATGAGCTTGAATGAAATATGAGCCTCTGCTCGGCCATTTTCACCCACGTAAGGTCCTCCAAAGCAGGTAGAGGGGTTCTCCTGCGTCTTGGTGCAGGTTGATGTTGTCCCACAGCAGCAGGATGTATACTTGCTTGCTGTCCTGGGATAGTGATGTCAGTGGAAGCTGCACAGACACTTGTTTTAGTGGTTGGAAGGTCTATAGAAAAAACAATAATAAGGGCAGGGCTCATTGAAGGATGTAGAACCTGCGCTCCGTTGTTGCAGTGTTCAGAGGTCAGGATGAGGCCGGGTAGGTGACTGGGAAGGTCCAAACGACGAAAATACCAAACAAGGTTCCAGAAGATGATTGGATGCTGGCTAAGGAACTTGTGGGTGTAAATGACCTGGCAAAATCACATTAAATTAGTTTCACAACAGTAAAGGATGCACATGCATGTCTGTGTTTGTGAATGTTTGTCACCTGATCTCCCTCATTCTCCAGGAGGGTCTCCAGTTCTTTGCGCAGCACCAAGGGACTGAGGTACGGCACAGACACAGGCTTGGGGTTCGGCCTTGTTGCGGTCATTCCTTCCTGTTGGTCGTTAATACCAAGGCTTAGCGACACGCATTACAAAGCAGGTTAAGGTTGTTTTTTTTGTTTTTTTAAAACCTACCGACACTTCATGCAGACTGCAGGGGAGACTGGTGGTGGAGACGCCGTGGCCGGGTCCAAGATATGAGTCCAGGCCCTGCAGCGGGCCGCCGACGCTGTTGCTGCGTGTGAGAGACGTGCCACTGCTGGTCTTGGCTGACGCCTGGTGCTCCAGTAGGCCCAACGGATCAGACTGCACTGGCTCTGGAATTAGGCTTAAGACACAACAGGAAGACCGTAACTCCAAACAAAAAGTATGGTGATTAGGTGATGTAGGGATGGGTACCGAAATTTGGTTTTATAATAAAAAGTAGCGTGCCTCAATTGTGCGCTAAATGAATGCACACTCTGCCAACTGCAACATGTACTTAAAGGGGAACCGTACTTTTTGGGGAATTTTGCCTATTGTTCACAATCTATAAAACACATGACTAAGAATTAATTTTTTTATCCATCCATCCATCCATTTTCTACCACTTGTCCCTTTTGGGGTCGCGGGGGGTCGCTGGAGCCTATCTCAGCTGCATTCGGGCGGTAGGCGGGGTACACCCTGGACAAGTCTCCACCTCATCGCAGGGCTGTATTTTTTTATGCATTCTAAATATTAAATAAATGCTCTCTATTCTGCCTTTATTATAAAACCCTTAAAAAAACATACAAACACCTCCACTGAGGTTTTATATACCGTATTTTCCGCACTATAAGGCGCACCTAAAAACCTCCAATTTTGTCAAAAGCTGACAGTGCGCCTTATAATCCGGTGCGCCTTATATATGGACCAATATTGAGCCACAACAAACCTAAACTTCATTTTCATAAAGTTTAGGTCTCGCAACTTCGGTAAGCAGCCGCCAACTTCATTATTCCCCGTAGAAGAAGAAGTTCTTCTTCTACGGTAAGCAGCCGCCCCCGTAGAAGAAGAAGAAGCGCGCGATGCATGCTGGGATATATGACTGCGCGAGGCGTGCCGTTTTGATTTCCATTTGTTTGTTTATGTAAAGACCCCAAAATGGCTCCTATTAAGAGACACGCTTACGACGCAGAGTTTAAACTTAAGACGATCAGTCACGCAGTAGAACACGGGAATACTGACTCGATTAATGACGACTTTGACGAGACGGAGCCGGGCATGTTGGATGCCGTATCTGCCCAACTGTTTAATTCGGACACTAAAGAAGAAGAATTCGAGGGATTCGTGGATGAGGAATAACTTCATAAAGTGAGCTTTACATGTTTATTTTGTGTGTTGTGTTGTGTGACATTAACGTTTGAGCAACGTTGAGTTATTGATATATTGTTATTGCTCTGCACTATTTCGAGTGTTACTATATTGTGATTGCACTAACGTTTGATTTACCGTAACAGTATCACTGTTTTTTACGTGTTTATTGAATCTGGGAAAAGTTCCCCTCCACTATGTGATATACTGTAAATGTTGCACTACTGTTATACCTTGCTGTTGTTAAAAGATAAACAAAACACCACGTCACTGACTTTACCTCAGGAAAAATAATAAAACAGCTGTTTATTAATTTTGGGAGTGAACAGAGTTGTCAGAACGCTGGTTTGTAATCTATTAATTAAGTTTGACTGACCTATCTGACTGTTTTGTTGACATTCCCTTTAGCACAGCTCCATCTAATGGATGCATAGGTGCGCCTTATATATGAACAAAGTTTTGAAATATGCCATTCATTGAAGGTGCGCCTTATAATCCAGTGCGCCTAATAGTGCGGAAAATACGGTACATGCTGTAAGCACATACGGTATGTAATGTAGTAACGGGCACATTTATGATAACATAATATTTACATATTTTGCTCAGTTTAAGCATACGCATTAATCAAAAAAAAAAAAGTCTTAACAACATCACTAATTACTACTCACTGCAGACTTCATGAGCACCAACAAACATAATAAAACATCACAGGTCTGCTGTCATTAGGATGCCGACTGCTAGGATGTTCATATATTCCGATTTAGATGAAAAATGACTCATAATCCTCACAAAGAAAAGGGGGGTGGAACCAAGTGTTTTTCTGTGTCGTTCTCGCCATTTCCGGGTCAAAATTGGCTGTCAAAGTGTACCAACTTGTCGGAATACATCTTTGTTCTTCTATTATCCAGGTGAGAGGCATCATTTATGATCTAGAATAAAGTTTATCAAGCAAGGAAGCAACTGATCAGTCGATCATGTTAACGGCGCTGCAACAAATAGTTTGTCTTCGTTAGCGCTTATAATAATATCACAAATACTTGGTTAGAATTCAAGTCACGAAATGTAAATGGAGTATTGTTGGCGCTTTTTGGATGTTTTTTTAATTGGGTTTTATGGGCGGAATAGAGGACCTCCCATTGTCTCTGCTGTAAGCAGACTTTTATTTACGAGTTAGAATGCAATAAAAAAACATCCATCGTCACGACTTTCATAATAATTGTGAACGATAGGCAAAATCCTCCAAAAAAGTGCCGTTCCCCTTTAAGGCTGATATTAACTTCTTGTTAAGTAAGTAAAGTAGCGTTCTGACTGAAGCAAAGAGTTTGACCCTCTTCTTTAACTTTTTTATCGACCTTTATATGCAAACAGCAGTGCTTACGTCCAACAGAGCACATTAATTTCAATGTTGCGCTTGCCACAACACTTCCTCATGCAGTAATCACAGTCATGACTAGTGATGTGCATTCACGAAACCCAGAAACCTGAACATCAACATTACTACACAAGCATGTCGGTTTTTTTGCACAATAGTCGAATTTAGCTGTCGTTTTATTTAGATTATTGAAGTGCAGTCATCTTTCGCTACATCGTGCATCAAATATTGTGGCTTCACTCCATCGCAGATGTTATATTAAACTTAGCCTACATATTTTTGGTATTATATTATGTTTTACAGTGCTGTATTTGTCTTGTTTTATATTATTATGTTGTGGCGATATTCACCAAGCGAGACTTTAATTTCCAGGTTAAATGTGACAATCCTAACAACACAGCCTCTAATCTTAGCGCCATCTTCACCGGACAATTAAGTGGCTTTTGACAGAAAAACTTTTTGATGCACTTCATATTCAACTCCTGCCTCACCAATAACAATTCCCTACATTGGTGAGCCTTTGAAATGAGCTCAGTCAAAAAACAAGACGTGAGACTTGCAAGGACTCAATGGGACTTGGCATGGCACTTAATGCTAAAAAGACGTATCAGCTCTCAGCAACATTCTAGAAAATGCTAGAAAAAGAGGAACTCTGTTGACGCACTTCATCTTCAACATCAATAACACATCACCACATGGCATAGGTGTGCCTTGTGAGCAATGTCGAATGACAACGTTGGACACGCAATGCTAACAACACGGCTAATGGTCGTAGCTGCAACTGTCAAGTTGACCAACGCTCCAACGATAAATATATTTAATTTATTTAATATTAGTCCTACTTCGCAGAATTTAGTTTACCACGGTCAGGTCTAGAACAAATTAGCTGGAATTAACAAGGGACCACTGTTCTGTATTTAAATTACTCTTCTGTTGGGCTGTCTTCAAATAGAGATTCGTCGATTCAATTTGGAGGAGTCTGATCCCACTCTAAACCTCACAGTTGAATCTGCTGAAATTAATATTCCCTCAGTTCTCTGTGGGAGGGAGGCGAGTTAATACCTGCTGGGGCCACCTGCGTACAGCAGGTGTGTTGGGAGGATAAAGTGATTGCGTTTATCAAGTCTTCTTTAAATATTAGAAAAACATTCTTGTGTGAAGACAAATAGTTTTTAGAGTATAAGAAACGCATCTTACTTCTTTCTGGCTGTAACTTCAGACTTCCTCAGAGCAGTCGCTGCTTCCTGGTGTGACGTGAGGTCTCTAAAATCAGCTGTTTTGGCCTCCCACATTTCTTATTATATAAAATATATTTGTCTGCACACAAGAATATTTTAATAATAGAGTTGGGAGGATATTTTCTACGTGATGAAAACTTGTCGGGCCGCGCTGCTGTCAGACACAGAGATCGCTGTGCCATCGCGTGCCTACGGCTAGCCAAATCCCACCGTCGGTCCTAGTGAAACTTGCCGGAAATTGGACACCGGGACACACCACATCTCCTCTTGAAAAAGTCAATGATTCTCCCACAGGTTGACATATGGAAACTTTTTGTTACTTCCTCTATTGAGCCAAATTTCCAGATAAGACCTCAAAAGCTGTGGTTTAGCCTTTTGACGTAAAAAAAAAATTGCCCTATAAAAGGTATTCCTTTTATAAGTACCTTTAATTAATGAACTTGGAAATATTCAAGTATGTGCATAAAGTGTTAAAGCACATCCATGTGACGTTACTGACACCTAGTGACCAGTCCGTACACTATTACATATCCCTACTTGTTTATTTCTCTTTAAAAAACGCCAAATCTCGGAGTGATCTTTGATAGTGCCTTCAAATTCACCAAACAGGTCAGCTCAGTGGTTAGTACCAGCTTTTACCATCTCAGAACCCTAGCAAATACCAAGGCATATCTCTCCCAGAGCGACCTGGAGACTGCTATCCACGCCTTCATCACACACCGGCTAGACAATAACAACTCACTGTACGCTGGCATTGATCAGGCATCACTCCGCCGTTTGCAGCTTGTGCAAAACGCGGCTGCCCGTCTCCTCACCAGTACCAAAAAACGCGAGCACATCACCCCAGTCCTGGCCTCACTCCACTGGCTCCCTGTCTGTCACCGCATTGATTTTAAATTACTTTTAATTGTTTTTAAATCCCTAAATGGTCTGGCCCCACAATACCTGACCGAGCTGCTGCATCACCATACTTCGTCTAGAGCCTTAAGGTCAGCTGACCAAATGCTTTTGGCGGTCCCCAGATCCAGGCTAAAGACCAGAGGGGACAGAGCCTTTTCCGTTGCCGCCCCTAAGCTCTGGAACAGCCTTCCCCTCCACATTAGGTCAGCCCAGAGCCTGGGGGTCTTCAAAACCCTCCTTAAGACATACCTCTTCTCGCTGGCCTTTGACCCGAGCTGAGTCCACCCACTGGGCCACCATTTCTAGTCCCCCCCCCTCCCACCCCTTCGCTTTAGTCGTATTTTTCAATTTGTCGCACTTTTATTATTATTATTTTTATTCTGCAAATTTTTTTTACTTTTTATTCGACCCCTTTTACCGTATTGCATTTGCATTATCAGCACATTCATTGTTTATGTTCTTTGTATGTTTTTTTGTTTTGTTTAGTTTTTTGCTCTATGCTTTTTTTTAACCTGTAAAGCACTTTGGTTCAATTTAAAAGTTGTTGAAAACGTGCTATATAAATAAAGTTGACTTGACTTGACTTGTCATTAAAATTTGACTGATTATCCGTGATGGTCAAATCTACAACAAAAATCCTTAGTTAAAGACAGCCCAAACAAACACTATTCCGTTTCATTTGCATGTCACAAAATTCAATTAAAAGGCATTGTTTTTAAACAAAAAAAATTAAATACCGATTTAGCACCAGTGTCAGTATATAAGCTTTCCTCTTTATATGAAGAGTTGCTTTAATAACTACCTCTTATGGGTTCCAAGAGAGGTAGCCAGAGTCTCCCTTGGCTCCTCTGTGGGGAAATCAATGAGGTCCTGCGTCTTCATGTCATTGGGAGCTGTGGGTTGTCCACTGGTGCTGTGAATACTGTCTCCTGAAGCACTGGGATTCATGTAGAAGCTAAAATAAAAATAAAAAAATGGGAAACTCCAATTTACAGCAAAGGCTCCAATTTACCCCTCTATTCAATTAACAAGCCGAGTCACGGTTCTACAAAAGCATATCACTGCAGGGGAGTCTAATTAGTGCCAGATCAAAGATCTTTGGCATTAACAGTTGTAGATGTAGTCAACCTCCTGATGTAATTTTTTAAAATTAACTCCACAAGAAGGCAGTAGCTCCATTTGAAGTACCGGGCAGATTTAATGACCTCTGCATGTGCTTTAACATGTTGCACTTGCCATACTGTTGTTTACAATTAACTCATCAGCGCTATTAATGCTGACTGAGCAGTTTGCTCTTTGCCACTATTACAACATTGGTTCCAGAGCATTCACGGCAATCACAAGTGGTGCACATTCGTACCCGGTCATCGCACGCAAGTCATGAAACTCTATGTGCAGCAGAGGAAGGAAGGCTTCACGACAGAACGGACAACTGGTGTTGAGGTTGGAGTCGTTGGCCGTCCATCCCGCCATGATCTCTTCGTCGTACACCAGGGCATCGCACGAACGACACTGGGAACAGCTGGACATCAGCACCTGTTAGGAAGACACGGCTGAAATGTACATGTACTGTGGAGAGACGATGTGAGGAGATGGTGTTTTGGTATTGGAACCTCCAGTGCGTGGCTCTGGAAGATGCTGGAAGAAGAGGCGTGGTGTGAGGAGCCTTGCTCGGAGTCGGGAGCCCTGGCAGATCGCCCCGGAATGGCATCTGCAGACAAATGACTGTTTAAAAAAAGCTCTTAATGGCCGTCATTGACACTTTCCTTAGATGTCAGAGAGTGGCTGCCTACGTGTTAGCTGCGTCCCTCTTCCAGTATCACTGCTGCTGCTGCTGCCGCCAATACTGGTGCAGCTCTGGTTTAGACCATTGGCTAGCAAACCTGGGATGGCCCCGCTCTCGACACTGTCATCTACATCCGTCAACATGTGTTCATCCAGGTGGGCAGGGAATCCCCCTCCACTTGGACCTTGTTCTTCCTGCTGTAGAAAGACAGACTGTAT
This sequence comes from Entelurus aequoreus, assembly GCF_033978785.1. Taxonomy (NCBI): domain Eukaryota; kingdom Metazoa; phylum Chordata; class Actinopteri; order Syngnathiformes; family Syngnathidae; genus Entelurus; species Entelurus aequoreus. The sequence continues at coordinate 21,280,738 of NC_084742.1, read as the reverse complement.
GACATACAATGGTGTAAAACCTTGGCAATAATGTTTAGGACACGCACCTCATCGTCTGAGTATGAGTACGCTGTAGCAACGGCCACCAACATTTTGCTGGCCACATTGGCCGCCTGCTTCATTCCAGACTTGAGGACGTCAATTTTAGGCCCAGACAACAAGTTGTCCATCTTGATGCCTGAGATGGAGTTGATGACAGACCCCAGTGAGGACCCCTGGGAGGACTTGACGAGCGCCGTTAGTGAAGACGATCTCACAGCTGGACTAGCGGCCTTGTTGACGACAGGCTTCGACTTTACCGCAAACGTCTTGGAGCGAGTGACAGTAGAGGGGCTGCGTTTCGGCGTGTCTGCCGGCGACCCAGTCGGTGTTTTCGGCACAGGTGCGGGAAGGCTGGATCTGCGCTCAAATAGTTGTTTCGACTGCGGGGCGTCTGTGGACTCGCCCTGTGGCTGCTTGAGTTCCATGCTGGAGGACTTGTTGCCCAGCGGGCTTTTCAGACTCATGTACATTTCAATCTCCTCGGCCAGGTTGCGCGACACAACAGGGGGCACTGAGCGAGGAGGCTCCTGGCTAGTGACAGACGCCAACTCTTCGCTTTCTGACATCAGGAGGGAAAGAGGGTCTGCCCCCACATCCACCTCACTTGTTTCAGTACGTTTCCTCTCACGCTTCTCAATCGACTCCTTTTTTCCATCCACCTTTATCTCAAATACTTTTCCTTTCTCTGATGCTGCTTCTTCATCAGGTAGCTTCCCAACAAACAGTCCCTGATCATCTTCTGGCTCTTCCTCCAGGTCCTGAAAGAGGGCTTTGGACACGCAAGGGGTAGGGGTCTGGCCAGTGGAGAGAGCGGCGGCAAGGATGCGGGCGTCGGCGCCAAGCTGGCTCGCCATGTGGTCCACGCCTTTGTCCGAGAGCATACCGGCCCGTGTTTCAGCACTAAAGCTGCGGCTGCGCTCGGCAAAGGCTTTCTGTCGCTGATTTTGAGGCTGGGCTGTAAGGTTACCATCTTCCGTCGAGGCATCGTCATCGGGGAGAGACACGTTATCGGTCTTGCTTTTCCTTCGAAACAGCGTTCCTGTAAGTGTGGGACATTTAAATGTATGTTCATTATGTATTTAGTCAAACCGCTTGGCCTCACCTGATTCCCTGCCAGCATCAAGGCTCCCTGTGGACAGTCTCACTATACTTGGGACAGGCAAGGGAGCGTCCACAGGACTGGGGGCCTCTGCCACTGCGAAAGCACTGTCCACTGATCCAGAAATGTCTCCTCCTGGTTTAAAAACACACATCAATACACCAGCAGATGACAGTAAAAAATATTCTTTGACAGCCTCGATTGACCAAGTTCTGCTATTTAGACAAGATGAGTCCCAAACATTTTGGAGGGTAACGGACTGGTGCAAAAAATACATCTTCATATGCTGCAAAACCACAAAGTTATTTACCTTGGCTGTCATGTTACAATGAATACAACTAAGTAGGGCAAGACAGAAAATATTTTTTAGTTATCCTCTGTTTATTTTTACAAATATATGTGTTCTTTGTTGTTGTGTTGTTTATACATATTATTAATGTGTTATTTTATTGTTTAAAAAAGTTATTGGACGCATGAAGGCTTTGGGACAAAAAGCCAAAAGATATTGGCGTTCTTACGACACACAGCGCTGTACGCTTAGCTTTTTGACTAGTAGCACTGGTGCTACTAAAATTAGTAGCACAGAAAAAATTTAGAAGGAATATGAATGGTCTTAAATATCAAAATTTCATTATTAAAACTCAAACAACATACAAATGTGCACTCATACATATGAACAAATCGCCATCATAAGGCCTATTGCAACTAAGGCTGAAACGACGCGTCGACATAGTCGACGTCATCGGTTACGTAAATACGTCGACGCCGTTTTTGTGCGTCGACGCGTCGCATATTTACGTCACACTACCGTCATGGCGAAGCGCAAAGCAGATGATCAAAGCAGACGATGCGAGCGGTGCGAGCGAGGGGGGAAAAGCATGCCAAAAGTGGTCAAAAGTGTGGGAGTATTTCAATAAACGGCCTAATAATGTTGTTGTATGCACACTGTGTCGAGCGGAAATGGCCTATCATAGCAGCACAATGGCTATGAACGAACATTTGAAAAGAAAACCATCAACTAGTCAATCGTCCGCGCGAGCATACGTTGTCATCATTACACAAAAACATGAATGTGTCATTTGTATCTGCTAGGGGTGTAACGGTACGTGTTTTGTATTGAACCGTTTCGGTACGGGGCTTTCGGTTCGGTACGGGGGTGTACCGAACGAGTTTCTAAGCTAAAGCTAAAGTGTTAACAAGCTGCTTTGCTCCGTCTGCCTCTGTCTCAGCACCCAGCATTGTCCCACCCACACAACCATCTGATTGGTACACAGAAAGCATTATCAGCCAATCAGCAGTGCGTATTCAGAGCGCATGTAGTCAGCGCTTCAGTGTCGAGCAGATAGGTGTTTAGCAGGTGAGCATCAGGCAGCGGACTCTCCCCAAATGATAATAAACACCTCCCAGTTAACTACTAGTAACATCACTATGAGCCCGTTGACCTTCTAGAAACTTAAACTGCAGCTCAGCTCACTCGCAGTCCTGGCTTGAGGTGAAGGCTAATTACCTCTCAGTTCCAGCCACATCGACCCCTTTTGAGCGCCTATTTTCAGCTGCTGGGAATATTGTAAACATGAAAAGAACCAGAGCATGTACACATGCTAACCTTTCTTCATTACAACTGTTAGTCACTCACTGGAATGAGTAGAATTGGTTATTGTGTACTGTGTTGGACTGGATGTTTATTTTGCACATTTTAAAAGCAATACTTAATGTTTACAGTGCTCCAGAATATTTAGATTGGCACTTTTTTGTGTTGGATGTTTATCTTTATTTTTGCACATTTTAGCAAATAAGCAATACTTTCACTTTTGTTGAAATGTTTACACTGTTGTTACAGAATATTTCGTTTTGCACTTTTTTGTATTGGATGTTTATCTTTATTTTTGCACATTTTAAAGCAAAATAAGCAATACTTTTACTTTTGAAATGCTTATACTATTGCAGAATATTAAGATTTGCACTGGATGTTGACTTTTATATTTGCACATTAAAAAGCAAATAAGCTACTTTTAATTTTGTTAAATGTTAAAAGTTTTAAATGTTTACATTGTTACAGAATATTTAGTCATGTTGTTGTCAATGTTGACTGAGTGGCCATACTTCTTTTTTTTTTTAAATAAAAGCCATGCCTTTTGAAAAAACGGGCCTACATTTATTTTTTCATCTTCATTTTGAATAAAAAAAATAATCGGTAAAAGGAAAAATAATCTATAGATTAATCGGAAAAAAATAATCTATAGATTAACCGATTAATCGAAAAAATAATCTATAGATTAATCGATAGAAAAATAATCGTTAGCTGCAGCCTTAATTGCAACTATTGATTAAAACACAAAGAACATCCATAAACAACCACGAGTGTAGGGCTGGGCGATATGGATAAAAACTTAAATCCCGATATAGTTTGGCCCATAAACTAACCCATTTATAAAAATATATGTTTACGTAACTAAATATCTCCACTATGCCTTGATTTTAGATTTTCGAGAGAGATGGAGATCCCAAATACACAAAAACAGGTACCAACAAGTAAGAAAAGTAGTTTTTGCTTAATAGGATCCCAACTTACTGTAAGTGGTGTTTTGAGATTAAAAAAAAGAAAAAAGCCTTGAAAATACAAGAAATGGCAAATATAATCTCCAATCTTCTTTAAAAAACATTTAGCTATGCTCAAATCGCCAGCTAACAAAAACACAAAAAAACAACATTTGAAATAAAGTGCATTGGTTTAAGAGGACATGTTTAAACATCAGCAGCAAAATGAAAATAATTAACCTTCAATATTTGGCGTTTGATATGTAAACATTATCATAGGACAAACACACAAAGATTGTATCTTTGATTTGTTGTTCAATATTCCCTCTGACCCTTGTTGTTACTAGCGCGCAGTGGCGTTTTTGTCAAGTTTTAAGGTGGTGAAAAAAAAGTCAGCTACTGAACAGTTCCTCCAACTAAGACTTTGTTGGAAGACTGAAGTGTGTGAGCTTGAAGGAGCGGGGCTCCAGGCTCACCGCCCTCTGTGCATGGAGGAGGAGTAGGACAGAGCTTTTAGGGTGCACAGAATGATCAGTGACACTTCAGGTTATGGTTATGAATTAAGTTTATTTCAAACATGCTATACAGATGGGCAAACATTTTACTCTCGTTTGATCAAATTTGGATATATTCATTTTAGTAGCAAAATGCTAATTAATTGGTTAAACTTTGTATTCGCACGTGTGCTGCTTTTTTTCATTACTCGCACAATCTATTTTTAGTCTCAAATGCGAATAAAATGCTCACACTGTACAGTGCTGATATGTCGATATAGATGAACACTTAATTTCCAATACCAAACAATTTCAACTAATACCAATATATGCAGCAGCTCTTTCCTCAAACTAATGTCAGGTCCCATGCAGTGTAATGAATGAACACATTGAACTTATTAATATATATATATAAGTAAAAAAGTAAAATAACATTCTACTATCAACAAGTAAGACTAGTCTGTGAATGAACTCACAAATAAATAAATAATGACAACTATAGAATTTGTAAAGCTGTACATTTGTATGTGACAAAAACAAAGTACAAATTATGTCTACTAATATAATGATTGAGATTATAAACTGGTGTTGGAAATTCCACAATGTTAAATGTTTATGTTGTTTTTATGCTTCATTGATAATGTATTTTTCATCACACATTGTAATTTAGTTTTTACATTAGCACACAATGCGATATGTGCCGTGCCGTGATCCATCCATCCATCCATCTTCTTCCGCTTATCCGGGGTCGGGTCGCGGGGGCAGCAGCCTAAGCAGGAAAGCCCAGACTTCCCTCTCCCCAGCCACTTCGTCCAGCTCTTCCCGGGGGATCCCGAGGCGCTCCCAGGCCAGCCGGGAGACATAGTCTTCCCAACGTGTCCTGGTTCTTCCCCGTGGCCTCCTACCGGTCGGACGTGCCCTAAACACCTCCCGAGGGAGGCGTTCGGGTGGCATCCGGACCAGATGCCCGAACCACCTCATCTGGCTCCTCTCGATGTGGAGGAGCAGCGGCTTTACTTTGAGCTCCTCCCGGATGGCAGAGCTTCTCACCCTATCTCTAAGGGAGAGCCCCGCCACCCGGCGGAGGAAACTCATTTTGGCCGCTTGTACACGTGATCTTGTCCTTTTGGTCATAACCCATAGCTCACGACCATAGGAGAGGATGGGAACGTAGATCGACCGATAAATTGAGAGCTTTGCCTTCTGGCTCAGCTCCTTCTTCACCACAACGGATCGATACAGAGTCCGCATTACTGAAGACGCCGCACCGATCTGCCTGTCGATCTCACGATCCACTCTTCCCTCACTCGTGAACAAGACTCCGAGGTACTTGAACTCCTCTACTTGGGGCAGGGTCTCCTCCGCAACCCGGAGATGGCACTCCACCCTTTTACGGGCGAGAACCATGGACTCGGACTTGGAGGTGCTGATTCTCATCCCAGTCGCTTCACACTCAGCTGCGAACCGATCCAATGAGAGCTGAAGATCCTGGCCAGATGAAGCCATCAGGACCACATCATCTGCAAAAAGCAGAGACCTAATCCTGCAGCCACCAAACCGGATCCCCTCAACGCCTTGACTGCGCCTAGAAATTCTGTCCATAAAAGTTATGAACAGAATCGGTGACAAAGGGCAGCCTTGGCGGAGTCAAACCCTCACTGGAAACGTGTCCGACTTACTGCCGGCAATGCGGATCAAGCCGTGCCGTGATACTTGAGAAAAACTTTCTTTAAAGCTGTCACATGTATTCTCTTCATTATTCTTTTGCCTCATTATTGTTGTTTCTAGTCTCCATTTTAACTGATTATAGCCACAGTTTTTTTCAGTACCATCAGTCGCTTTATATCATTATTTTGTTGCATAAACACTGCGTGTGACTTCAAGTCATTATTTTTAGAGGTGTGATATTTGATTAGAAGTGTTAAAGAAAAATGCCTTATTCACCACTCACATAACCAGTAAATTAAAATCATATTGCAAATGTGTTATAACAAACTTAAAAATAAGTCCATACTGCAGACATAGCAGTAACCTTGATGCTTTGTGGAAGACGACAGTTTGGTACAGTGTGCCGAAATAATTATTGGAACAAAAAAAACAATTGACAGGTGATAGGATATCAAATTTTTGGGCCAATATTGGCCGATAATAGCAGTCAACCAATATTATGGGACATACCTAGAAATAATTGCATTATTTTGTTAAAATGTTGACATTATCTTATTGTTGTATTAATGTAGTGCTAGTAAATTGTAAGAAACGGTTGAGATTTTTTTCCTGTGTGATTGTATATTATTAAAAAGAAACATCAATATTTCCACAATCTGGTGATTTGGGATCCCTGGTGTAGAAGCTATGTGACAAAGTAATGAAGGGTTTCACGACTTAGAAAGTAGAGGGCCCAATTACTTTGCAGCTTTGGTTGCAATATCAAAGAAAAAAGTAAACAGGAAGTTCGGGATGTTGAAAAAAAGCATTTTAACGTCTTCTTTTTTTTTTTTATTGTCTGAATGCAAGAGTATTTTAAGACATACATACCATTATGCTGTGCTTTGGCTTTGCTTCTCTCAGCAATCGCAAGCATAGCTGTATGCGATGACTCGGAAAGTTCTTGATGCAGCTCATCCTTGGAGCCGTAGCCTTGATCGGAATGGCTACCTGTGGTTGCAAGAAACAAACACATATTACTTTAATACGTCCTTAATGAAGGTGAGATGCGTGATTATAAGGTGTACTACTTGTTTGACATAGCTTGTCTCCGGTCAGGTGATCCTCCATGTCTCCCGAGCTGTCTGCGCTGCAGTTGCTCAAACGGTTTGAGGATGGACCTCCTAAAGTAAATCAGACCAACATTGATGAATGTGGTCACATTTAGTGTGATTCACAAATGCAACCCACACCTGTGCTTGACAATGTTGCTGCCTTCCTGGATGAAGATTGCTTGACAGCTTGCTTGAACTGAGCCACCCCGCGCAGCACGTTGCGAAGCTTGGTCCACATAAAGAGTCCGCTGCGGTTTCTGCTCGGCCATGGGCTCTCTAAGGCCGCCTGCAGAGAAAGCACACATTTTAATTTGGAAATGTCTGAGCGGCATCAGTATTATGCTTTACAAGCCACAGGTAGTATACCTTGTTGTAATAACCGTATGTGATGGCATTGGGATGAACGCCGGCTTTCTTCATTTCGACCAGCACTCGCACAGCCATAACAGGAAGACCCCAAACGCCGCAGAGCTGCATTACCACTCTGTAACAAACCTGAGCACCATGGACGTAAATTAATTTGACATGAAATGTAACTTATATTACACATTTGAACAAGACTTACCTCATCCAACACCTCCACCTCTGTCGTCCTCATCTTCAAGAGGACATTGTACGCCTGCTGCATGGCGCGACTCTTAGACTTGGCCAGGCGTAGTGCGGCTGGCAGGCAGATGAACCACAGGCTGTAACAGTGGCTGAACAGACAGCGGGACCACAGCTGGGGATCCGAGTAGAAGCGCTTTGCCATCTTGTACGCCAGTTTGATCTCCTGGTGGCGGTAGCAGAGCAGACATCACAATACTACTCAGTGGCCTAGTGGTTAGAGTGTCCGCCCTGAAATCGGTAAGTTGTGAGTTCAAACCCCAGCCGAGTCATACCAAAGACTATAAAAATGGTACCCATTACCTCCCTGCTTGGCACTCAGCATCAAGGGTTGGAATTGGGCGTTAAATCACCCAAAAAAATGATTCCCGGGCGCGGCACCGCTGCTGCCCACTGCTCCCCTCACCTCCCAGGGGGTGAACAAGGGGATGGGTCAAATGCAGAGGACAAATTTCACCACACCTAGTGTGTGTGTGACAATCATTGGTACTTTAACTTAACTTTAACTTAACAATGTTACTTTAAAAATTGAGGGGAATATTGCCCGGGATGTTGTCCCCACCTGCTTGGTCCGTTTGGCTAGTAGAGCAGGGCTGCTGGAGAGACTGGCCCCCGCTGTCCCTCTGCTGATTGCAGGCCGTAGCTCCAGAGGACGGTCAAACAGCCCCATCTTTAGCCGGGGGAAACGCTTGTAACTGGAGCGTGACAAAGAACACACACCGCAAATGCTCCAATTAACATCACTATTCAATTAAGTTCAGATTTTACTATAGTTGCAAAGTGCCTGATCTACAAAAGCAAATAACCTCTGCGTTTTCTACTAAGCGCTGGGTAACAACATGGGCATTAACAGTTGTGGCTGGAGGCAACCTCCTGTTGTAGTCCTTATTAACTCCACAAGATGGCAGTAGCTATTGGTACTCAGTTGTGGGTGTGAAAGTTAGGGGTTTTGGCAAGTTTTGCAACATTAAAATATTTAATGAGCTCTCACAATACTGTATATTCCCATCTATATTTATAGTGGTTTGAGAGTGTAGTTAAACAATGCCTTACGTGTATCGTTTGGGCGCCTCATGTTCATCCTCAGCCGGAGGCTCAGGAGGCATCACAAAGACGGTGTGCTCGCTCTTCTGCGACTCATCCAGTTCAAGCAGTCTGGTGTCCTCTGATGACTCTCCTTCCACCTGTGACGAAAATCAGAAGATGAGACAGTAAAATCCTCTAAAACGGCTAAACGTTCACTATGGCTGAGAAGCAGAAATGCAACTTTAATAAAGAGGTGAAATGGTTACTCATTATCGAGACATAGATTTGATTTCAGAATAGCCAATTACCTTGGTGCCCTTGTCAGTGAGTTTATCAGAGGGGAAAAGCTGTGAGAGGTAGAAAGAGAGCAAAAGGCAACAGAATGAATCAGAGAACCTCGGCTTCTTTAGTCTCCCAGAAGATTAAATGTTAATTTTGCAATAAATCACAACAAAACCAAAGCTTGGTTTTGGACTAACACCCAAGTCAGAGAGGAAAAAATAAACAAGAGTGCACAGACTGATGTGTCACCTTCTCGACACAGTCGTCAAAGAAGGCCAAGCCGGTGTCCTTGTCGCTGACAAAAGTGCACTCCTCGATGAAGCGGATAAATATTTGGGTCTTGGTGAGCTGCGAGTAGAACTTCTGGTGAGCACGATCTCTGCTTTTGAGAAAACCTGCAAGAAGTAATTGTGTCCAGAGATTTGTTTGTATAATTGGACAACACACATTATCACCAAGGCTATTTAGGACAAAATGTAGGCCTGCCAGTCTTTAAGAAACTTACCAGTATGGGCCCCACCCCTCCATCAATGTTCCCTCTAATTTTTCAGGTGTCTGAGCATTATTATAATTTGAAAACCGTATTACCGTTTTTACAGCTTAAGTTAGGCCACTGAGCTGTTACATTTTTACCATAAAATCTACAATCCATGTTTTCACATTGCATTACTGTAAATGGAAAAATGGTATCACTGATGATTTTATGGGAAATGTGTGGCAACGGAGCTGCAAGGTTATTAGAGGAAAATCTCCTGACTTTTGCTTTACAGTGTATGTAGCCTTGCGGATATGTCATTAATGGTTGTACAGCTTAAAAGAGGTCTCTAAGAGTATGTACTAAATTTAGTGGCCACCCTTTGGCGGGCCAAACAAAATGACACAGTGGGCCAAATCTTGCCCGCGGGGCCCACTTGGTCGTCCCTGCCTTGGAGGGAACGTTGCCTTATATTTTATATATATATATATATATATATATATATATATATATATATATATATATATATATATATATATATATATATATATATATATATATATATATATATATATATATATATATATATATATATATATATATACACACATATATCAGTGGCATGCAGTCAGGGGAGGCAGGTGAGGCGGGGCCTCACGTGCCAACATGGAAAGAAAAAAAATGTAAAAAGAAAAAAAATTAATTAAATTGTTATATGTATCCAGTGATTATACTATAAAGTTATTTTCCATTTAACTTCACCAGTTTTAGATTATTTTTATTCAAAATCGCTGAATTCTCACATTTGCCGTTCAAATACTGAGAAGAGACTTGCGGTGATCAGCAGCCAGTTGAGCCTCACCATGGATTGCGCAATGACTCGGCTAACTGCTGGCCTGCTGTGCAGTGAGACCGTATTACTATATGAATTATATTATACATTTCCATAGTTTAGTTAGCTGAGGTATATAATGTACAGTGTATTTTGTCAACAACTGTATGTGTGTAACGTATTTCTTGTGCTGAGCAATCATAAAACGGCTGCGAAGACACACTGTGTGAGGCTCGCAGTAATCCCGCCTCATGGTGGTAGAGGGCGCTAGTGATCCCAGCGATCATTCTTGCGACTACTCGGCTGCAGAAGAAGTGACAACAAGCAGCAACAGTTAGCGATCGTTTATTTTTTCCTCTCGCCTGGACTTTTAACATGGAGGATTACATATCTAAAATAAAACAGTTTTCTAAACTGGACTTTCAATCGAAGCAGGAGGTTATAATTTAAGGAAGATCTCCATCGAGACAGAGAGACTTTTAAAACTGAAGAAAGATAAGGAAGACTTCTATAAACAAGTTATCGATGCTTTTGTTCAAAAGGAGCGGCGCATGGACTTCATTTATAAGTAAAGGTAAGACCATAATAACGTTTTTTTTTATTAAATGTGCTTTTTTGTGTGCTTCAGTTTGTATGTGTAAAGTTAAAGTTAAAGGCCTACTGAAATGAATTTTTTTTATTTAAACGGGGATAGCAGATCCATTCTGTGTCATACTTGATCATTTTGCGATATTGCCATATTTTTGCTGAAAGGATTTAGTATAGAACAACGTCGATAAAGTTCGCAACTTTTGGTCTCTGATAAAAAAAAACCTTGCCCCTACCGGAAGTAGCGTGACGTTGTCAGTTGTTCACTCCCTCATATTTTCCTATTGTTTTCAACGCAGCTAGAGTGATTCGGACCGAGAAAGCGACGATTACCCCATTAATTTGAGCGAGGATGAAAGATTCGTGGATGAGGAACGTTAGAGTGACGGACTAGAATGCAGTGAAATACATTTTTTTTTTCGCTCTGACCGTAACTTAGGTACAAGCTGGCTCATTGGATTCCACACTCTCTCCTTTTTCTATTGTGGAACACGGATTTGTATTTTAAACCACCTCGGATACTATATCCTCTTGAAAATGAGAGTCGAGAACACGAAATGGACATTCACAGTGCCTATTATCTCCACGATAATACATCGACGAAGCTCTTTAGCATGAGCTAACGTGATAGCATCTGTCTCAAATGCAGATAGAAACAAAATAAATAAATCCCTGACTGGAAGGATAGACAGAAGATCAACAATACTATTAAACCATGTACATGTAACTACACGGTTAATAGATCTCAGCCTGGCAAAGCTTAACAATGCTGTTGCTAACGACGCTAAGGCTAACTTAGCAACGGACCTCACAGAGCTATGATAAAAACATTAGCGCTCCACCTACGCCAGCCAGCCCTCATCTGCTCTGCTCATCAACACCCGTGCTCACCTGCGTTCCAGCGATCGACGGCGCGACGAAGGACTTCACCCGATCATCCGTGCGGTGGGGCTAGCATCGGCTAGGCGTCTGCTATCCAAGTAAGTAGTCCTTGTTGTGTTGCTACAGCCAGCCGCTAATACACCGATCCCACCTACAACGTTCTTCTTTGCAGCC